>NC_139234.1:67496459-67585398 GCF_977018435.1 Lepisma saccharinum | reverse complement strand
GCGTTGCCAGTTGGGGGTTGGGGGGTTGGGACGTGTTGCTCGGTAATGTGCCGTTCCTGTTCCCCGCGTGGCTGGAGGGGGGTCGAGTATGTGTATAGCATCTTTTCTTTTTCAGGTCGGGGATCTTCTAATTATTAGATTGAGCAACGCGGAATTACGAAAGTCTTTTAAATTTCACGTAAGTAATTTTAAACCGCGTTTACCGCAACCACCATGAATTCTACACCTTTCATACGGAAGGAAATGCGGGAATACGAGCGTAACATCAGGAAAATACAAACCCGACAAGCGGATATTGCATTCCTCAAGGCATGCAGGAACAGTGAAGTGACCCCGAAATTCCTCAAGTGGAAAACACCCACCACCAGCTATAGTGTTAAGAAGGTCGTGTTCAATGCCGAAAAACGGGCAATGAGTGCAGTGATCAGTGATAAATATCGTGAAATAGCATCACTTCAAAAAAACATGTGCTTCCCTCCGTGATTACATACAACCGAGAATCAACCCCGACGACTGGAAAAAAGCCCAGCAAAACATCGATTTCGTGCTAAAAACGTCACAAAACAAGAAAACAGCGATCCTAACACAGAAACTGCAAACCCTTGGTGCCCAACCTCCGGCCCTCACCCCCACACCAGTGAACCCCAACACCCCCGCCAGCACCATAATCAACCTCACCAACCTCACCGTGCCGACAGAATTCCACTCCCTCCTCCAACACGGCCTCAAATTCAACCTCCTAAATGACTCCCCCCCTCCCTAGACTTAATCTGCTCTGCCGAAAAAACAGCGTTTGCAACGAAAACTAACCAAGATGCCGAGTGTGTACGCCTTACCTGTGCTTCCATCATCCTCCGCCAGCATGCCCAACCTACTAGCAAACATATACCCACAGTGCACAATAAACTAAGGAACACAACACAGGAATTCCGAAAGTGGCTACAGGACAACAAATGTTGGTGCATAAAATCGGACAAGGGTAATCAATACGTCATAATGGGAAAAGGCCAATACAGTGACAAAATGCAAGCAAAACTAAACTCTGACGGGTACAAAAAGCTGAAACGTGACCCCACAAGCAGATACAATACAGCCATCCGCCGAGCCATAGATAACTGTGCCCTCCTTCAAGATAGTGAAAAGAAGAAACTAAGGAACACCCACCCCAGCCTTCCCTGTGCATATGGCATACCAAAAACTCACAAACCAGGAACCCCCTTGAGAATCATAGTGGCCGGCTTCAATCAACCAAGTGTCCACCTAACCAAATGGCTCCTCCAGAAACTGACCGCCCACAATGACAAACTCACCTACTGCCTAAAAAACAGCCTCGAGGCAAAAGAATTTGTCACCTCTTTTGTCAAAGCCGACAACTGCAAACTAGCCAGCATAGACGTAGTGGACATGTACTCCTCCATCCCGATCAGCCTTGCACTTGACTCCACCAGAACTTGGCTACTCAGCAATAACACGCCTCCATTCGTAACTGATGAAATCTGCTACCTTCTACAAGCCTGCCTCACCCACAACTACTTCCAGTTCGAGGACAGTTTCTTCCACCAGACAGGGGGCCTAGCGATGGGCAACCCCCTTTCTGCACCCCTATCCAACATAGTGCTGCATGTGGCCGAGAAGTCAATTCTCACCCAACCAGAGTTTGCTCATATAAGATATAAAAGATATGCCGATGACACCATAGTCATTTACAAACAGGAAGAGGACCTAACCCTTCTCCTAACTGCCCTCAATAACATACATCCCAACATAAACTTCACCGTTGAAAGGGAACAAAATGGCCGCCTCAACTTTCTCGACCTCAGCATCCGACGACTCCAAGACAAGTTCGTCACATCCGTATACAGGAAACCAGGTTCGGGCACCCAGTATATCCATGCCAAATCCAACCACCCACCAAAACAGAAAGCTGGAGTATGGATGAACTTTTACAGAAGAGCCTTCACACACAGCTGCACAGAAGATGACCTGCAAGATGAAATAGCGTGCGTAACGGAAATAGGCCTAAACAACGGTTACACCGAGCGCCAACTATCCATGTGGTGCGCAAAAACAGAAACCCAGTTCAGACATCCAAAAAACAGAGATAACCCGAACCAAAATCCTAAACCCAAATGGATCGCCTTTCCATACCACCCCACCACATCTGGAAAATTTGCCAAGGCCCTCAAACCCTTCAACATCCGAGTAGCACATAAACCCATATCCCAAATCGGAAGGGCACTACCCAACTTCAAGAGATACTACCTACCCAAACTTGCATCCCCCGGTGTCTACAAGACCACATGCCAATGCCACAACACCTACATTGGCAGAACCATCCGCACCGTCCAAGAACGGATTAACGAACATGTAAAAGATTCCAAAAACGACACACCTAAATCAGGCCTCTCCCAACACCTCCACTCCACTAACCACACCATCTCCTCCATATCCATACTTCACCCAACCGGCTCTGTCATAGAAAACACCATCAAAGAAACCCATGCTATCATCCAGCAGAAACCAGCACTAAACCTGGACAATGGACAAGCACACCCAACTTGGTACCCTGTCCTCAGAAAGATCCCCGACCTGAAAAAGAAAAGATGCTATACACATACTCGACCCCCCTCCAGCCACGTGGGGAACAGGAACGGCACATTACCGAGCAACACGTCCCAACCCCCCAACCCCCAACTGGCAACGCCACCGGACAACAGGAAGCAGACGACGCAAACCAAGATGCGCGCGCCAGTGCTGCCGAACGGGAAAAATCGCAACCACCGCCGCCCGGGTACAAACAATGTACTGACGCGGTACCATCTCCGCTTCAAACGCCGTACCCTTTTGTGAATGAAGACAGTGGATCTTCGAAATTAATAGGATTGAACCATTAAATTGTGCAACGCGGAATTACGAAAGTCTTTTAAATTTCACGTAAGTAAGAAATTTACAGTTTATTTACTCATGCAATCTTTCTGGAGTTTAGATATCATAAAAATTATGCAAAATTCCAGAACTCTTATTATTCTATAATGAAATTTGTAATTTAAAATCGACTACTTAGAAAGAAATATACTTTACAATAATTACATCAATGATATAGACAAATAATATTCCTTCTGTAGCACAATTATTATAGTAAAGGTAAAAGGTAAAGGTAAAGTCTCCCCTGTGCATAGCACTACGCCATGAAGGCGTATAGGGGGTGTGGGGGTAACGCCCCACACTTTCTTGATCCGGTCGTGAGTGGGGGTGATGTGATCAGCATCACGCCCCTGACTGCCTTTATCCCCCAGGGTTTCCCCCAGGTACCCATGCTATTCGACGCTGGGTGGGCGCCGGGGCCGCTTCCATCGTTAGAAAAGTTCCCGGATTTGAACCGGCCGGGGATCGAACCCGGGACCTTTAGCATGGTAGTCAGACGCATTACCGACTGAGCCACCGCGGCCATTACAATTATTATAGTAGACTAGGTTATACGAAATCCGAAGTCAACATGTAGTTTTTTCTATTATTGTTCTTATTTTTTGAATTTTGATTTATATAGGGTGAGCAAAAGGTAACTGTGTACCTAAGGTAGCTTTGTTCCTACTGTTCACACATTCTTACATGCTACATACCTGCTACAGTAAATGTTGAAAATGTTCTCCATGTGCATCTAAGTATGCATTGACACGCTTTATCTTGTTTGCAAAACCCCTTGAGAGTTCCAATGGTGAGATGTTCCTGATGAATGTTGTAATTGCTTCCCTTTAGTTGATCCAGAGAGTTGGGATTGTCTTTGCGGATTATCCGATGACCAAATGCGGTTGTTTTGACTGTTCATGTAACCGGATAAATGAAAGGGTTCTCATCTGAGAAAAATGTGACGTCAAGCATATCCTCTACATTGACAGCAATAAAGTCTCTGAACCACTGGCAATGCTCAATATGCTTGTCGTGTTCCCTTTCTTGCAGATTTTGCACTACCGTTATTTTGTAGGGGTGTAAATGTAAGTGCTTTTTCAGTGCGGTTCTTGCGCTGCTGTACGACACACTCACTTGCTGTGACAATTTACAAATGGACTTCTTTGGGCTTTGCTCTAATCTACTCGAAATATCCTGTAATTTGTCCTGCCTGATTTCAGTGCATTCTTCACTGATCCCGTTCTGCAAATTTTATCGGTCAACCGCCGCACTGCATTACGATGTGGTGGATCTGTATCAGGAAACCTTTCCATAAACTTATTTTGCACTTCTTCCGTATATTCACCTCCATGTCGGAAGACTTATTCCACCCAAAACACACGAGCTTCGAGTAACAAAACCATTGCTAATGCAGTTCCATGCTTTGCAAGATCATGCTCCGAAGAAACAACAATGAATGACTTGACAACAATGAGTGTCTTACTAACCAACTGTCCATGTCCTTATGTACCTACAAACATCAAGAAAGGGAAGTTTTTCTCTGCATAATGTACCATAGTGTAGGTGCACAGTTACCTTTTGCTCACCCCGTAGTTCACCATACATATGTAGTTCTAGTCATTGCAAACCACCCGTTAAAATTTAGCTGAGAGGAGTTATTTCAGAAAAAAGAGAGTAACACCCAATGTAAAGGTTGATACATGTACTTATAATCCCAAGAAGGAAAGCTGTCAGTATTTCTTCTTATTTCATTCTTTATGGCTATCAGGTCTTTGTTTTCTTTTTAATCTATTTAATTATAAATACACGATTGCACGTTCGATGAGTTACAAACTCATCCAGCATAAAAGCACAATCTTCTTCACATATTCATTCTCTCATTATAAGCATCAACATGTGTTCTTTATTTCTGTAGGTAAGTAATGACTTCAAATACAATTTAAATTCTCATTTACAATATTCAAATGCAGGGATTCCTTTCCACTTTGGGTCATGCTTATTGGGTGCATGCTGGATAAGTTCTAATTTCATAAAAGCATGCACCCACAATTATTTAATTTTTTGATGAAATTGTTGAATTAAATAATGTGAAATAATTTTAGTTTGTGTATTTACTTGATGTTATTGTTTTGCGAGAATATATATTTATGTCATCTCCTTTATCTGTGTATGCATAAATTTATATGGTTAAAAGTTGTGTGGTATAATCGTAATTTGCACAGTATGCATGTGGTACCTTTCATGGTCTGTGTTTATGCATGAGTTTACAACCACAAACCCCTGCAAAATGTACAACTGAGGTTCCGCTCTCCTCGTGCATTGTAATATAAGTGTTATCTTTTTGCTTTTTCTTTTGCTTGTTTGGCTTTCCAATGACTTATGTATTTAAATGTATAATGTCTTTGTAAATTTCTGTGTGTAAATTTGTTAATAAAGCAAATTCAAATTGTTGAGTGCTGGTTTGTGAGCTCAAACTCAATATTAGATCTGTTTAATTCACTCATCTAGCATTGGACCAGTTCAAGCAGAAATTAAACTAAGTTTGAGGCTGTTTTGGTAATTTGGTTTGGTATGGATGTTATCTCAAGTTCTTATCAAAGTGATTTCCAGTCTTTCAAGAGTTAACACCACACTCATCTTCATGAAAAAAAGAATGAGATTAGCTGAAATTCCTCTGCAAATCTCCTGTCAATGACTCATCATTATTATTATTATTTATTAACCAACAATTTTACCTATCCAATGTTTCTATAAATAGTCTGTACTTTAGTGCAAAATTCTGCCATTTTGCTCTTTTTTATGAACATAAAATTATAATTCATATACCCTAGAAAAGAAATCGGTAACCTGGATATATTAATTAATTAAAGAAGACGAATAAACCATTTGGGATCCTCATGGAATATTTGCATCAGGATATTAAATTGATAGAATATCAGTTGTTGGTATCAGCAAATTTATATTGGTATATTTTTAGCAGGGCCCGGATTTTGATGACCTAAAAATATCTTTAAAATGATCTGTAAAATGACCTAAAAATTACTTAAAAATGTTGTCTTTATTTCAGGGTATGACAGTACAGCATAGTTCTTTTATCTATAACGTTAGACCTGAAATTTCAAAGTGTATGTGAATTTTAAGTATAAAAATCTGTAAAAATCTCAACTTATTCAAAATTATTGCAGTAGGTAATGTCAAGCGGCATGTTGCTTTGTTCCTACAATCACGTGCCGATAGAATTTTTGTTTTTATTGTTACAGACATGAAGGTGATAAATGTCAGTTCCTGGCTAAAAATGAGTGAGTGAAACGTAATGCAATTACATTATATTTTTTTTCAATTAAACCAAAAAAATACCAGGAAAAGAAGTAAAACTGGGAAAAAAAGACAGAAAAATGACAGAAATTGAAAAAATGACCTAAAACTTAAATATGACGAAAAAATGTACAATAAAATTCACATTTTTATAATCAGAAGTTCATATTCAGGATTTTAATACTTAAGAGCAATGCATACTACATATGGAAAAAAAATTACATGTCATCAAAATCCGGGCCCTGATTATCAGTATAGGCGAAAATATAATTTGTATTTGTATTCTTGTTACTTAGTCACATTTCTGCCACATTTGGTTAACTGCAGCAATAGAGATAAGTGATTGATTGATTGATTGCTTGAATTAGGTTATTTTGTGTTGCTTTGCTGTCACTTTTAGCTAATCACGACACCGGATGATTAATGATAAATTGAAATTAATGAAGGGACACTCACAAGGAACACCCATGCTCAGTCAGGGATTTGAACATGGAAACTTTGGTGGCAAGATCAAAAAGTCAAGCACATCAGCCCATATTAGTTCTGTAAGTTTATAAGAAGTACTTTAAGATAATGAAAGTTTTTATTCAATTTTAAATGAGTAAATAACAAATTTGTTTTTTCTGGTTCCAAATATAATATGACCATTTGTATTATTATTAATAATAATGCTTTTCTAAAAATAAAATAATAAAAAATTACAGGAGCCCAACAGGAAGGAGTGGAAGGGTTTTTCAAGGGTGTCGGCAAAGGCCTCATGGGGCTTATTACAAAACCTACTGGAGGAGTTCTTGACAGTATTTCAATGGCCTTTGATGGAATCAGAAGGTAAGGCTACAAAAATATTTAGAAGAAAACGGAATAATTATAATGATTTGTGTCCTCTTATTTTGCTGTTTCTTTCACATAATAATTAAAATTTTAAACCTAATCGAAAATACAATAGTATTCATCATTGCACATGATAGTTGGTCAGTCATGATTACATGACATTCAGTAGTCCGAGTTTGATTTGTCAGTTTCACCTTGCATGGTATACTGAGGTACTTATGCCGATAATTTTTCCAAATGTTAATTCAGATTTCAGTGTAATTTGCATCTTGTTTCATCTGATTCAATGATCTTTTACACAACCACTTAAAACTTGGGCTCAACTGATGTATCGGTATTGACCAATATCATCAGTGTCAGTATCAGAAAGTATAAGTTTGAATCCAGTCACCAATGTCAACCAATACTTTTCTGGAGTATTGGTGTTTTGCAGTCTCCATAAAATGCCACTCGGCACTTTTAAGTCTAAATACAATGGAAATTATGCAAAATTCACATTTTTTTATTAATTTTGCACCATCATTTCATGCACAGATGGATTTTGTTATTGAATGGTAGCTATTTTAATATTATAATTATCTGTTTACTCTGTCCCAGCTAACTGTGGAGTAGACAAACTAAAACATGTCTCTGCACAAGTAGTGACGCGAGATGGCTACACCAATGAACACCTAAGAGGAACAGAATTGCGTGGAGTTGTGGAAAGCTACTTCAGTTACCAGCCTTCCCAGCAGCGTGTACTGCTTCACTCTGGACACTCGATTTCCTTTGCTTCTCTGACGCGGCCTTGCTCCACAGTTAGCTGGGACAGGGTGTACATGTGAACGTATGGATATTATGATATGATAAAGTTCAAATTGTATACTTATATGTGCACATTTATGCATGTTAAAAATATTGTTAAAATGTGGTGGGAATGGTGAGAGTATCAGCATTGGTTTAGCCCTACTCTAAAGTACAGTATTGTAGTGTTCAGTGATGATAAAAGTAATTATCAGGGCTTGAAGTGAGGGTAGATGCAGTGAGATGTCATTCCCCCCAGATACCAAGATTTTTAGCAAAGCATCCTCCTAGCTACCAAGATTTTCACAAAGCATCCTCTCAACTTCCTAGATTTCCACAATGCATCCCCCAGCTACCAAGATTTTCACAAAGCATCCTCCTAGCTACCTAATTTTTTTGTAAAGCATCCCCAAGCTAACCTGTTCCACATCAAGCACTGGTAATGATGATAAAAAACACTAAAAATAGAATACCCTCTCATTGCAATATTTACCTGACCTATAATCACAAGCCTGAAATGCAAATTTCTCCTTATTTTTACCTTTTCAACAACCCAGCATGCAATAAAGCCTGACACTTGATCAGAAGCTTTGAAACTACAGTCACGAGAGTACTAATACAATTGGTTGTATATTATACCTACACATTGATGTTCCTTTGTTTCATTTTTTAATTTCAGAGCAGTAGAAATGGGCGAAGATGTAGTAATGAGAGTTCGGTTACCAAGATTCATGAGTCCATACTCTGTAAGTATTTCTTTAGTTTGTTTTCATAGCAGAACATTGTTCTCAATCGTTTTGTCAGTCAAAATTTTAAATGTGTGTGTGTAACAATAATTCAACTAGAAGAGAAAAGAACATCTGATTTGAACATCTCGTGTTTATTTATTATGATAAAGACTTGTAATCATAATCATCACATTCTCCAATTTAAAAATGATGAACTCAATGTACTGTTATTTCCATTGTAGGGAGTGAAGCCTTTCTCTGTGTACCAAGCAACAGGAATGCATCTACTGAACACATTAAGTAGAGGCCATTACTCTGATTCTGATATCTACTTAGCACATGCAGCTCTGAGTAGAGAAGAGAGATCTAGCGTCATTTTAGTCACATCACAGTGAGTATGTTTTCATTTACCCAAACACACACATACACTAGAAACCTGGTTTTACATTTTATTTTTCTACATTTAAATTGTCAGGGCCCAGACAAACTTATAATCGATGTTCTACTGTATATCATCAGTTGCATTCAGGAAGGGATGGAACTAATGTTAATTATACAGTTGATTGTAACTAAAACTTACCCCCAAAATTAAATTTCATGGTCCAATAAATATAAAACTTATAAAATACACCTTGACAGGCTCCAATACTCATAAAACATCTTTAAAAATTGCGAGATGCTTATAACAAGGACTGCGTGACTGGTTCCAATTATGTCATGATTTTTACAGAATTTATTAAATTGTACAGAATTATGTCACAAAAAATAGGTTGCCCAAATTGCTTTTTTTTTTTAAAAAAAATATACAGGTGCAGTAATGAAGGAACGGAAATTGTGGAAATACTAACATAATCGAACCTAACCACCCTATGTAAAACGTATAAACAGTAACACTGTAACAACTAGAAACCTTACTTAATTATAATGCTAAAAGCGTCAAACCTGACACACACTATTTATGTAAGAATACAAGCATACATAGTTCGATTATGTAGAATATACATATTATGATGGTTTTGGAATTATATTACACAAATTGAACCTGGACCAATATTTTATGGAACATAACAGTGAATGAGCAAATCAATGCTGATAGAGCTACAATTGATAACATTTAGCATTGACATGTACGTGTTCAAATTTAAATTCAGATCATATCATTATAGAATTAAATGCTTCTTACCTTGAACCTGATGACTATAAACAAAGTTAGAATTAGAAACCGAAGTCAGAATTAGGTAGAAACCTCCTCGAACTTGAAATCGTAAACAAACATTTAAATTCGGCGACAAGCTACTGAGTCCAAATTAGAAGCACAATTTTGTTTACGTGAAAAATAAAATGCATATTTAAAATTCAGACTTCATCATTATTTTAAATAAAATTTACTTCACACAAACTGGACATGTATGTTTAAAAAAAAATTGTTGAAATCAATATTATGATTGATGATACAAATCTGGACTCGGAGCATAAGGCGGAAAGATGGCGACCAGATGAAGCAACAGACTACTAACTATGGTCAACCAATCTCCCATAAGAGTGAAACAGGTGTGGTATTACTGTTTAATCGTGAAATATCTTCGAAACATGAGGGTGTGTGTGTGTGCGGGGGAGAATTAGGTTGTATCGAGCGATCAAAAAGAAAGAAAGTAAAAGTAAACGACAGATGTCCCTTGAATTTATGGTGAGTTATTGCTTTTGGTTTACAAAGATTAAATTTATTAAAAAGTTTGTTGCACCATTTGCAAGCATCCGTTCCTTATAAGACATATAAACTTGAAGTTTATATACCACAAAAAACAGCGTGATTTGTTATTGATGGTTTTATACAATGTACCAGTTAACGATAAGTATGTTACGTAAAATAACTTTTTGAAAATCCGGAATGTGCAGTACAATTTTGTACTCAAAATTAAACTTATTTTTTCCTAGAGAAGGGCATGCACTTCTCACAAAACTATGCCATTTGTGCTACGGATTCCTTACAATACCAGAAGTTACTGTTTGGGTGATAATATTAAGGGGGGTGCTAAGCAAGGATAATTATATTTCATACATCAAGCACGGGTGTTCTTTGAGAGTGTTCCTTCATCAATTTTTCATATCATCACTCATCCTCATATTCGCGATTAGCCAAAAGTATCAAAAAAGCTAAGCAAAATAAATCAAATAAAAAAAATGTTAAAAATAACTTTTTCTGAGGAAGAAAGGTTCCGGTGTTTTCCATTTTTTTTGTGTGTGTCTTCATTTTCGACATAATGACTACTGAAAACACTGTGTTATGTTCAACACATGCGCGCCCGCACACACACACACATTTCTTTTGTTAAAAATGTAATTAATCAATTTTATTCTCAATTTTAAAACTCGCTACGACGCCAGGGGTCCTGAATTCGAATCCCAGCCTGGGCATGAATGTGTGAGAGTGTCCATTCATCTATTTCATCATATCGTTAGTCATCCCCATCTTCGTAATTAGCCAAAAAGTGGCATAAAAGCAAAGTAAAATAAAGCACATGTAAATTTTAAAAAGGAGCCTCATTGAAGCAAAATATTATGTTTCAAAGTTGGTTCATTCATTCACGGAACAGTAAACAAGTGTCTTGGACAAAGCCTTCGTTTCTGCCAATGTGTGTCACAATAAGCCTCCCCCCTTCCCAGTCGGCTGCTTTAATCCAGTGCTCAGCTCTTCAACGAAAGCCTGGCGGTGATTTCACACAGTGGTATCCTCCCACGCTTTATTCAAAGTGTGTCCCGCGTTGACCCATGTCTCGTCCAAAAAATAAATATGTTTCTTTTCGCGGTGGTACCTTTTTATATTGCGGAGATACTTGCGTTGCCAAACAACAATATATTCCCTCTCCAGCAACACAGATGATCGTTTCCTCCTCCTAAACTCAAAATCCAAATCATTCAACACCCGACACACCGTTCGAGCACTCATCGGCGGTAAATCACTCTCACTTCTTATTGCCTGAGCCAGTTTTTTTGAGGTTGGAAGTTCATTGCAAAGGTAAAACTAGTGTACTTTCTGGTAAATAAGTCGCTTGGAAAAATCATCCAACACCACCATTCTTGATTCCACACACACTGCAACCGTCTTCAAGTCCACCTCGACTCGCTCTTGAGTTTAAGTGTTCATTCACCGCTACCGACAGCCTAGTTGGTGATCGAAGTCCGTCTGCTCAGTGATTGCAACCGATCAGGTACATATCTGCTAATGTATATATTATTTTGTGTACATATTACAAATTTATTAACTGTATCCTTGCAAGTATGCAGTTATGTCGGAATGGAACCAGTCTCAACAGAACTATATTCTGCGCACAAGTTTGGATCTACATGTGCGAAGAGTTGCTGCAAAGTTGGCCTCATGCGCAGCTTAGACATGTATCTTTGAATTTCCAAATTCTCAAACCCATGTAAGATCTTCATCACGGAAGATTTGAAAATTGAAAGGTGCATGTCTAGACATTAGTCTCTTTAATTTTATTAATTTAGATAAGGGCCTCCCCGATGGTGCAGTGGTAGCGTCGTCGCCTTGTAATCAAGGGGTCCTTGGTTCGATACCCGGTGGAGACACATAGTGGTTCGGATCCCACTTTAAACTGTAGGTCCAGTCCCAATTAGCCTTTTTGTGCATAAAGTGGACTTAAAACAACAAATCAATCAATTAATTTAGATAAAATAAAGTGGTAAAGTTTTGCTTGCAATTAAAAATTGCATTATTTTCTTGTTTCCTTGAGATTAAATGAGATATTCAGTAAAAGGTAAAAATGTATTTGACCTCTTAGTAGACAGACAGACAAGCATACATACACACATAAAAGAGAGAAAGCATAAAATAATTTATGCACTACTATGCTGAACTCTGGGGGGGATGACTGTAACATGCTATGAAGTTCCACATGTGAATTTCCATTAAGAGGGATTAAAATTTTATCCAGCAACACAAGGAATTTGAAGGTCAGGATGGAATTTGGGGCAGGCATAAGTAAAGTTTTCAGTCTAAACCAGGAACAACATTGGAAAGAGGATGACCAGAAGTGAAAGTGATGGGGTCACAGGTGGGCTGCAGTTACAAGAATAAAACCTGTTTCACACAAGTTTCAGGAATTCCAAATGTTTGATAATTCTAGCTTGATTGTCCCACATCATTGTCCCCCTGTTGTATCTTTATGAAGCTTTGAATAAGTGGTTGAAAATCAGTTGCAGATTTTGGTTTCAGAACTTGCATTAATCCAACATGTTTGAACCCATCCTTTAAAAATATGGTCATGTCTGTAGGACTAACAATACTTGTGTAATATCTATTTTACATGTAAAATTGTTCTTTTCAGACACGTTTTTCTACTGGAGAAATGCCGGCTGTGGGGAAACTGGGACATTGAATGGGTGATCCGATTTGATGACATGATGGCTGTACCCTATGTAGCTGGAAACAAACTGATATTCAAAGTCAGACAGGTATTTGCATTTTTGTGATTGCTTTTTTTCATTGACGTATCAGTTTTGTTCCATGAAACTTTATTAGCATTTGATGCATCCTGTAGCAGTTGGTTGGCTGGGGCTAAGATTTAAGTGGCAAAGTTATTTTAAGACCTTATTCACATCAGGGTGTATGGTTGCACTCATGTTGGACAAATAAGCCCTCTCCCAGTATTTTCTTACTTAGTTCTTGGTGGATTAGGGTAGAGGGTGAATGATTGCTAACTGGAAATAGTGTGTGTTGCTGCTCTTCCTTTCCTCTCTTACATGTGTCTATGTGTGTACTAGGACTGAGATGATACCAGTACCAATGCATCAGTATTTTATGTGCTGGGGTATCCGTATCGAAAAGTATTATTTCAAATTTAATCATCAATACCACCCAATACCTTTGTATAGTTTGATTCTATCATGGGGTTTGCAGCACGACACATTTGCAGCATCTAAATATCCTGAAATTTATGCAAAAAATATAATTATCATGAATGGGTTTTGAGATTAACAAACTCTGATAGATTAATTTCGCACAGTTCCAATTGAATCCTTATATGTTAAGGAACATTTGAACCTCCTCAATGTTGTATAGATCGACCACAAGGAAAAAAACCTTGGGACGAGCAGTCCCCGCGCAACTTTCCCTTCTTCCCTCCACCTCGGGCCATAAGGAAGCATGGTTAACTCTCCCCCTCCCTTACTCGCGGGGGTACGGTGCACATGACTCGCGGGTCTGCGCAGGTTGTTTTGCTCGTGGTTCCACTATAGTGATAACATCGTCGGCTTGTAATTAAGAGGTCCCACTTCGATACCCGGTGGAGGTCCATAGTGGTTTGAATCCCACTCTAAACTAGGGATGGCGAGATCCAGATCCTGGCGGATCCTAAAATTTTTTGGATCCGGATCCACGGATCCAGAATTTTCAGATCTGGATCTGGTACTTTTGGATCCGGATCCGTTTTGCCATACCACATGCGCTTCTTTGGAAAGTAAGAATGTGTTTATAACATATTGTTACCTGCTAATATACATATATATATATATATATGAGTAGACAATATTTGGAATAGGAACCCATGTCGGGAAACGTACCGTTTCCGTGCTACAACCATGACAATGTGTCGGATGTGCCTGTGTTGTTATGCAACCTGGTAGGCAGTACATGACTTCAGAAGATCACCTGATGACCTAAAGTGTAATCATTTATTACAACCATGTCAAATGAGGTGTTGCGTAAGGTACAGAATTCAATGATGTGTGACTCAGTACATAATACAAACACATTTATTTGGTAACAATGCCAAGGGAACAACAAAGAACTTACTATTCATTGATCACAATAACACTTGTGTCGACAGTGGAAAACAACAATTTGTTTCTATCTTCTGCACTGGATGTGTCGCATACGGCACTGCTCAACTACAACAGTGGCTCGATATGACGACCACCAACATCGTTGCACACATTATACCGACAAATAATTTTCCGGTACACTCGCTCCATCACACCGGTGTCCCGTCAGTCTCTTGTGCAGCGACCAGAACTCGTGCCAGCAGTTCTTCCTCTGTCTCTACATGAGTCTCGTACGCCATACTCTTCACACGACCCCACAAGAACTAGTCCAATGGCGTTAAATCCGGCGATCGTGGGGGCCACGCGGTTGGATCACCTCGGCCTATCCATCTTTGCCCGAATCATCGGTTAAGATGTCTCCGAACGTCATGTGTAAAGTGAGGCGTTGCGCCATCGTGCTGAAACCACAGTTCCTGACGGACGTTCAATAGCACAGCATCCAAGAACAGGGCCAATACTTCCTGTATGAAGATCAAATACGCGGCACCCCGTTAGCCTGGCTGGATACCGCGGTAGGATAGACATTACGTGCCATCAGGTGATCTTCTGACGTCATGTTCTGCCTACCAGTTCGCATACCAGCACAGGCACATCAGACAAATTGTCATGGTTGTAGCACGGAAAAGGAACGTTTCCGGACATGGGTTTTTATTCCAAATATTGTCAACTCAGTCCCCTCTACTAGCCCTAGGAGTTTGTAAGGGGAATTTCCGAGCACCCTGTATAATATACATACATACACATATATATATATATATATATAGTGTGTGTGTACGTGCATGCGCGATTTGTAATTAATTAACACACATACAAGGGAGGTCTAAATCTCCCCCTCCGATTTCCATGAAACTTGGCAGGTGTATATAGGGGCCCAAAGGAAGAAATACGTGTTTTTGTGTTTCAGCTAAAAAAACTGTTTTAGGGAGCAACCCCCTCAAATGTCAAGATGAGGAGAAATTGAAGTGGGGATCTGACCCTGAAACTACGTAAATATGGCATAGGAAGAAACAGGGGGCATAGGGCCTCTCTATACACCTGCCAAATTTCATGGAAATCGGAGGGGGACACAGGGGTCAGATGATCCCCACGTCAATTTGTCCTCATCTTGACATTTGAGGTGGGTTTTGCCCCCCTAAAACAGTTTTTTTAGCCAAAACAAAAAATGCGTATTTCTTCCTTTGGGCCCCTCTATACACCTGCGAAGTTTCATGAGAATCGGAGGTGGACACAGGGGTCAAATGCCCACTTAAATTTGTCCTCATTTTGACATTTGAGGGGGATTGCCCCTAAAACAGTTTTTTAGCCGAAACAAAAAAATATGTATTTCTTCCTTTGGGTCCCTTTATACACCTGCCAAGTTTCATGGAAATCGGAGGGGGACTCAGGGGTCAGATCCCCACTTCAATTTGTCCTCATCTTGACATTTGAGGGGGTTTTGCCCCCTAAAACCGTTGTTTAGCTGAAACAAAAAAATACTTATTTCTTTCATTGGGCCCCACTATACACCTGCCAAGTTTCATGGAAATTGGAGGGGGACACTTATATAACCTCCCTTGTTAGTCTTACACTTTGTAATTATATAACACTGCATATATTATAATGTTTTATTTTAATTTGTAAAACTGTAACTAGAAAAATTGTATAATTTTTGTATAACATTTCTATCTTGTTATATGTGTTAAAGGTTTCATCCTGGAATGGAATGTCTCACATTTATGTGTGTTTCCATTTCCAATACATTCGAGTGAATACATATTCGTTTCAATGGCATTTACAAAATCACCTCTGACATTTTATGTTAAACAAGTAAGATTATTTTTGTGCGCGTGTGTGTTAGCCGATGCGTAGCAAAGTATTTTAGGAACAACACTTGAAAAAAATTGTTGTAGGACTAACTAATGAAAAATTTCTTTGTAATCGAAGATCATAATACCTTTTAAGGTGTGGTAATATTATAATGGGATTGAGATACGAAACTCTCGGATCCGGATCCGGATTTTCGGATCCTGAACTTTCGGATCCGGATCCATATCCAGATCCAAAACTTTCGGGGCAAAACCCGCCTCAAATGTCAAAATGAGGACAATATATGCCCTTATTAATTGACTACCAATTTATCTATCCCATCCCATCCTATGTTGTACAACCTAGACAGGCAGTATGATGTTATTGTATTTCTTTCCCCAGGAGGATTTGAATATTTATTCTGGAGACGAGAGATGCATAGAATCTCAAGATGCTTCGGTGTTGGAGTGGTTGCAGAAGAAGATTGAGATGATGATGATCATCAACATGGAAGACAAGTGTTGCCCATCAGAAGTGTAAATTTTTATCTTTTTATGAAGGCAGTCCATGTCTGATAACACGTTTGAAACATAATTGTACATAAACTGTAAAAATAGCTTGTTGTAGATACATGGTTGTGTATATATATATATATATCTACAGATATTTTCTGTTGATAATTCTGCACATTAACAGTTTTCTGTTGGTAATGAATGTCTTGAATGTACAGAAATGTTAAGAGCTCTCAGCTGTAAATGGCATTATACTGTTGTTCTTTTCTTTCCTTTGTTGTAACTGAATAATAACATGTGGCCATTTTGATAATTGGGTGCAATTTTTATACAAAAATATCATGCAGTCGATAACTACTGGAATGTAAGGTTTTTGCAAGCACTCTCAAAATAACCATAGTGATCGTAGGAAGGAATATTACTTTTCTAGTGGAAGTAATTATCTGTTGTCTCTTGTTTCATCATTGCTGAATGAAACAACAAAATAGTATGCTGAAATAGAACAAATCTTCACTTGTCTTTTTTTGGTTGAGTAAAATATGCATTAATGCCATTTCCTGCAACTATGGCCCTGGAGAACTCTGTCTCTTTTTTCACACGCTTCCCATGCCTCTCTGTTTCCTATCTTCTCGCACCACCTTCCGTTTCCAAATCTTGTTTTCTATTCTCTTGACCTTAATATTTTGCCATTGCATCCTTCCGAAGCATGTGAAGTTTTGTAACAACATCTATTTCATTAGCCTCACTCTTAACTCACAAACTGGAGAATCACGGCCTTCAAACTTTGCAGCATAGATAACCCTTCCAGTACTTTAAAGCCCCTCTGGCACAGATCTAAGTACAGGCCCCTGTCACACTTTCATTTTGTTGAAGGTACTAACATTATGCTTTCCAAAAACTATTTATTCACTGTTGGGTTTTAGTGACCCTCTGCCACCATTCACAAAATACTGTTGATGGAAATTCTATCATATCCATAGCAGATTAAGTACAAACATTATTGTGGCAAATTTAGCCCATGGTTGTTGAAGCAACAGGTGTTACTTGGAAACAAACTGATCAACAGCAACTCTCCACACTGTAGCAGCATGAAAGGCCACAGAATCCTTCATTTGACACATGTCGCTTGTTGCATCAGTGTGAAATCTGTCTAGATGTCACTTGTGTTTATGTTCCAATTCCTACTTAATCCACTACAGGTCTAACAGAATATAAATTAACATCGGTGAGTGGTGACAGTCTTATTATAATAAAATTTATGTTAGTAACTTCAGAAGCATACATTAAACAGATATTGCATAGTGCCTGGCAAAATCTATGGACTTTTACTGGTCCTCAATATGCTAAAGCATACTATTTCATACAGAAAAGATTTCCAAAAGAATGCTGGTTCAAACATACTAGACTCTCTTGAGGTTATCTCATCACTATTCTGTGCAATTGCTCCAGCTCACCTTCACAAATTTTTATGTGGAGTGAATATATTCATCATCAAACCATATTATATTTTAGTGCAGACTTCACAAAACATACAGAGAACAATTTCTATGTTACTTTTTATTTTTTCCTTTTTTTTCACCTTGTCATTACTTTATGTCACTCTTCTACTTTAATGATGAAGATGAATGGTGATTAGCAGTGATTGGGTGCCAAAAATGGAAGGGCAAGGACAGTTTACTTTCTCTTGGTAGACAAGGCTTAGCATTAAGAGACTATAGTGCAGAAGCATATGTGGCAAAATATGAGGGGGAAGGGGTTAACTGCACCCCACATGTCCCTGCTCCCTAATCACCGCCACTGGTGATTAGATGAAATTGATGAAGGGACAAACACAAAGGAACACTTACACTATAATTTTTCTTGTATGTACTTATTGCTTGCATTGTACAGTTCTTTAATTTTACGGTTGTTACAAGTATTTACATGTGTTTTTTGATGTAACGTTTCAGGAGAATACATCCTCCGTTTGCAAATATATGTCTGACAAAGGGAGTGTGTGTTTTCCCAAAATGTTGCATCAAGAAATGTGTTTAAATACTTGCAACAACTGTAAACTAGGACATTTACTATTTACTGGCTGGGGCTCAAACCCAGAACCCAAGATAGATTGTGAGTTGACAACTCAACATCCTTGGCTGCTTTGGTGGCACTAATAATTCACAAGCCTTTGGAGATTTGGAGGAAGAATTTGCCATGGCACTTAACAAAGAAGGACATTTCATTTGGGCACTACTTGATGTAGTTAGAAACAGAAGAATGCCTAATTTTAAAAATGACCACAAGTTATGTTCAGCACAAGACCATTTTAGTAGGTAAATAGTTCTGTGAAGGTGACACAAGAAAATTAATTTCAATAATAGGTAGAACTGATTTGTTCTTTACACTGGAAAGTGTCCTTACATTGAGGAATTTACTGTGTGTTACATTGTCTCTATATACAAAAATGAAATAATGTAAGTAAGAAAAAATGACAAAAGGTTTTGAGAGCTTAACGTGCATGACATTAAAATGCAAAATATATGGAAACAGTCAATTTGTATTATTTAATCTACACTGAAAAGAAAAATGTAACATTGAAAATTTTATTCAGGTGCTAATAACGAGTATAGCTTTATCTACATAGCATTAACAATGTATATGTTTAGTTTTGCAAAGAGACCTAATATTGTTCGCCTTGCAAACGGAGTTTGTAGTATATTTTTGAAATTTAATTCTGTGTTTATACCACATACTTTTCATTCATAAATTCATTAATAAAATGTTGTTAAATACTTATTTGCATAATTTATATTGTTTATAAAATGAATAAGGATGTAGATATTTTTATTTCACACACATCTAATAGTATTTTTTTACAATAATTTAAATTTAATTTATGCATAACACATGTCCCTTAAAGAAATATGTAAGCTAGCATGAATTAAGAACTGCATTCAACAATTTATAAATGGTGATAAAATATTCGGTCTCTGTGTGTAACTCTACTTCTTTCTCCACTAGGAGGAATTTTACAACAGAATGTAATATAATCATGATGTGTTAGCATTGCAATTCTTCAATCTAGATGGAAAATTAACAAATTTAAGAAGAAATTCAGTTTGAAAATAAAGTTCTGTGTGGAGGAAGGTATGGTATTGTATTTAACAAATCTAAATTTGGTTCTTCTCATGCATAAATTTTGTCCTGTAGGTAATTATTTTGATCAGAATCTTATCACATTTGCTATTATTTTACTCTTATCTATCAATTCTGAAGAATATATTTTTATGGTCTGCTGCAAAACATGTGTCTATCCCTGACGTTCAACAGCCTTATAATACAGAGAATTAAATAGAAATATTATTTAATGATATTTTTAGTGCTTTCATTAACAATTCTTTATTTACAATATAATACATAGAACACCGTGTTACACTCCTGTGTATTTATATATTGTATTTTGAGAAGTATGTAGTTTTGCAACTTGAGTGCTGGATGAAATATATAAATATATATTTTTTGCATGAGAAATGAGTTGAATGATAAATGTAAAACTGTATGTACTGAATGATAGTGTATCATACTGTATGATTTAGTTCAATATGCATATTTTTGATCAGTGGTTGTAGAAATTAATATGAGTATCTTATTTTGTTAGAAGCAAGCTACACATATTTGCACTGTATATTATGTAGCATTTGCTGCATCTTTTCTTTCAATTCATGGTCGTACAACTTATATGGTAGCTGAAAAAGGTTCTAGAACTTTAATATAAGAAAGAAGAAGCCAGCATGACGAATTACATATTGTATTTAATCACATGCAAGATGGTCATGGATTTATTTTTATTATTATTATCAACAAACCCAAGGCTTTGTAAGTAAAAAGTAGATCGACACATCATGCTGATAGCCCTAAATCCTTTTCAGGTTGGATGAATGAACAATTGGAAATCCAGTGTAAAAAATTACCTGGCTGAATGAAAGAAATATGTGTGAGCAAAGCAATGTTCAAATTGTTCAACACTTTGTCACATTTGCATTTGAATAAAAATACAGCAACTTGAGCATCGAGCACAAACAATGGTAATGTTATTGCTGTTATAGCACTGGATGCTGCTGCATCTGTGATAGGTACTTAGATAAAATATATGATCTCTAGTTGCCAAGTCTCTTCTTGCCAGACACTATGGTGAAATGGTTAGCACAGCATGCTATGACACCAGAATTCCTGGGTTCAAATCCTGGCCTGGGCATGGGTAATCTTTATGTCTCTTCATCAATTTCATCATATCACTCATCCTCGTATTTCCGATTAGCCAAAACTGGAAGTAAGGTAAAGTAAAATGAACCAAATCAATCAATCAAACTAAGACGTATGTTTGTAGATGTTACCATATTGATTGCACATTTTCTTGACTGCTGGCATCCATGTCGAATAAGATTCCTGTATTTATTATCATGTACTTCTTGGTTCTATGGATCCAATTCAACACAATATGTAATTCATCTTACTGTTTCTTATTTCCACTCCCTTGAGACTGATGATATTAAAAAGAAGTCTGTGAAACGTGGCCACGTGAATTAAGAAAAATGTGGTTTATAATGTTAAATAGTGAAGTATGAAAAGAAAACTTCATTGTAGTTCATCAGAGTAATGATAGCAATTCATAAATTGCTGTTCGAAAATCATTGATACTGGTTTATGTTGGGTTTTTTTCTGAAAAAGTAAGTTTTCTGATGTAACGTGAGAAATACACAAGTTGTTCAACTCAAGCACCATTACTTTTGAGCAGGAAATGTCATTAACGTTTACATCCTGTTTTTCTCTTTAGTGAAGTGAGTGGAAGAAACTGTGCTTTACGACAACCAGTAACATTAAACTTGCATGGGAATTCATTTGATCTATGAATTGGCTTTAGAGACGGCAATAAAATTAATATCATTATATTATATTAGACAATGCTTATTCATGTTAATCATAAATGTTTGGGGAAAAAAATTATGATAAAAATACAATACACTTGTTGATAAAAATAATATGTGCTTATGCAACTATAATTCCGCTTAGACAAAAGTTTTTCATAAGTAATTGGAATTCATTCCCATATATTAAAGCAATGGTTAATTTCCAGTATGTTTTACCATACACACACATGCAAAATCTTTTTAATAGTAATAGAAATTACCTTACTGTGGTGATTATTTGTTTCTTTGTTATCATCTTATGTCACTCTTCTATGTCCTTGGTTAATCATTAAAATGAGGATGAATAATGAAGTGGATCATGGGAGAAACATGCAACTTCTGGTTTTGTAACATGTTACACTGATCACTCTGCCATGGAGACGACTAACTTCAGACATTAACCTGACATTTTATTGTGTGTGCGCTGTGATGATTATGTGGCAACCCACATCAGCTTACTTCTCTGTTTTCCATTACTTATCTAGATATTTTTTATTGCATAAGTAGTTCTTCACTTCTTCACAAAAAAAAAGAGATGATAATATTTACATTGCTGAAGCGCCATTATGAAAAAAGACAGTGCAATGGTGTGAACTTGCTTCTATAATATTTCATAGAAGGCCTATGCACACTATACATAGAGATATTTTCTGAACATTTTAAGCAAATAATAATTGTGAAATTTGAAAATTACAAATGTATTTCTAAATCTGAGGTGCTTTTTCAGATTCCATGCATAATGATGGTTTAAAGGTAAATAAATATATGCAGATTAATTTGCATGAAATGGATTTTTATGTAAAAGTTTTGGAGATGAGTATTAAAAAGGAGGCAGGAATTACAATGTGATTATTGTTTCATGTGAAATAAATGTTGTGTGTCAGAAGATAATACATAAATTATTGTTCTTTTCTGCATTTACCTGTAAAAATTATACATAAATAGTTCTTATGTAATTTATGTTCAACTTCAAAATTCAATAAAAAATGTTTATTTTTGAAATTTTCAACTGTATTATTTCTGAAAAATTTCGTATATGTGTTTTTTCAGAATGACATACTGTTCCAACTTTTAGAAGATTTCACAGTATCACAAGATAATTTAAGAATGGTGTCAAAACACCATTTTTCTTTCTATCTCTTTATTGTGGTTATTTTACATTGCTCTTCTACTTTGGTTAGTTGCAATGCCTGGGCTCTGGGCTGGTCAATGTTTTGATAAATAGTGATGATGATGATAATGCAACCAGTCTCATTCTCACACTTTTAAAAATTATTTTCTAATTTAAAGTCCTAACAATTCAAGTTGCAGATTTCTTTCTAAAATCTATAAAACTATAATTTTTGTACTGTTATCACAAGAGACAACATAGAACTAAATGATATGGATGTGTTTATTTGTTTATCTTTTCCCGAAGACCCTTGGTGAAAGGGCATGTAAAACATCAAATTTCAGAGATTGTTACATTTTTTAAAAAAAATGTTACCTTGTATCCAGTACAGATATACATATTCACACACATTAACATGTACATAGATAGAACTTCAGCTAGGAACATTTTTAGGCCTACATATTTATATCATTACAATTTTGTTAGTTCTGCAATACACAATGAATATTCACACACATTAACATGTACATAGATACAGCAAATAATGAAGAAATATAATGATATGACAGAGATAAAAGTAATAACATGTGTGTAGATAAAGCTATAACCAGGTACATTTTGATACAGGTTTACAGCTGCAGAATGTTTTGACAAATTTACGCTACGCAATGAATAGGTGTTCATACATAATGAACTTACATATTGGTTAATAATTGAATATGTAGTTAGCTACATATTTCTTAATATTCATTCAATTTTTATTACATATTGGATACCTACATTTTCTTATCTTTCTTGAGTATTAAAAAAAATGCAAGACATTGGCTATTTACCATGTTTTACTTGCACAATTTCACCTATTACTTGTGTATCTAAACTTCGTGTGGGGTTTTCAATGTATTCTGATGCACTGTACAGGGCTCTGTTTGTGAGGTAAGTTTTGATTGCCTGCATTTGTTTATTTTGGGGAGATAGATTTTATGACATTTGGCAGTTTATTATTTGGTGGAAAATATGAAAAGATACGGATACGAGATACATATGTGAACTAAAAACAGGACCCTTGAGTATTTTATCACTAGTAGTTATTTCTGAATATCTCAGAATACAGAAAAACAATAATTGATTTGGCATGAGTTTACAATACCGGACCACTCTCCAATTTCTATAAAATTTTGCCTACTTACTAATTTCGGTGTCCTGATGACGTATCTGTAGTTCATATTTGGCGGTCACTTGTTAAAATTGTACATTTACGTGTAGAACTTGTACAATAACCTTGCGATTTACCACGTTCATTGTCCATACACAGCAATTCGGAACCATCTTTCTTTCGCAATTCGTTAATGCTCTTTCTTTACGCACAACAATCTTTCAACCTTGAATATTGACGTCAGACGAGGAATGCCTACGAGGTTAGGTTAGGTTCCATTAGCATAAATACAATGAAAAATTAATATTTTCGCTAAGAGATGCATTACCTTGTATTGCCTAAAATTGAAAAGCTCTCTCCCGTGACATCAGAACACAATGTTGTTACAGTGTTGTGCGATAAGTGATACCCATTCGGGGGAAATGGCATGTTCCGTGGAGCTGCTGTTCTTATGGTAGGGTTACATTACGTTAAGAAAACATAGTTTATTTAGTTTTTTTATCGATTTCCATACTTGACCGCCAATTATTACATGCAGATTCGTGATTAGGTGGTCTCAATTAGTGAGTAGGCGAAATTTCATAGCAATTGGAGAGTGGTCCGGTATTGTAAACTCGTTCCATTGATTTAATTGATGGAAAAGTTCCACTAACAGAACAATGAACAGCATAATGTTATGGAATTCAATAACATAACTTGCCTCCCCGATGATGTAGTGGACAAGGGGTCCTACTTTGGATACCTGGTGGAGGCACATGATGGTTCGACGGATCCCACTTTAAACTGTAGGTACAGTTTAGGTACAATAGATACAGTTCCAATTTGCCTATCTGTTCATAACGTGTATTTTTTTAAAAATAAAACAAAAAAACAACAACACAAAACTTAAATAATATAACTTACTCTGACCATTTGATAGCACATTAAGTATATTAAAATCACGAAAAATAACATTCTCCAGCCTTATAGCGGAATCAGGCAGAGTAGTCAAATGTCAAGCACTGTATCATATCCACTTCATTTCATCATCGTGATTCAGCCAAAAAGCAGAAAAGCGATGTAAAATAACCAAAATATGAAACAGCTAAAGAAATACATATCCTTGCATTATCCAATGCAGAAAACTACACAGCAGCAGCAGCAAGCCTGTAGCTAGATTTGATCTCCAGGGGGGCTCATGGATTGTCAGGGGAAGGGCTTTCTTTGTAAACCAAGCCAATTTTTCAAAAGTTTAACAGTATTAAATGAAGGTAAATTATGTGTATATGTGGGGAGGAGATTAAGTTAATATAAAATATATATTTTAGAAATATCACAAATACTACAATTTTTTCTATATCTTCTAAAACATCTCTAAAAGTGTTAATTTACTGGGCATGAGTTTACAATACCGGACCACTCTCCAATTTCTATAAAATTTCGCCTACTTACTAATTTCGATGTCCTGATGACGTATCTGTAGTTCATATTTGGCGGTCACTTGTTAAAACTGTACATTTACGTGTACAACTTGTAAAATAACCTTGCGATTTACCACAGTGATTGTCCATACACAGCAATTGGGAACCATCTTTCTTTCGCAATTAATTACCTAATGGTCTTCCTTTACGCACAACAATCTTGTTGACGACAGACGAGGAATGCCTACGAGGTTAGGTTAGGCCTGTTAGGTTAGGTTCCATTAGCATAAATACAAAGAAAAATTAATATTTTAGCTAAGAGAACTATACCTTATCTTGCCTGTTGATTTCTTCATGTTGGGAAAATGGCGTCTTCCGTGGAGCTATTGTTCTTATGGTAGGGTTACGTTACGTTAAGAAAACATAGTTTATTTCATTTTTTTCTCGATTTCCATACTTGACCGCCAATTATTACATGCAGATTCGTGATTAGGAGTTCACAATTAGTGAGTAGGCGAAATTTCATAGAAATTGGAGAGTGGTCCGGTATTGTAAACTCGTTCCATTTACTGCTACTGACATCATCCCTTACTACACTCCAAACAACTTTTGCTATACCATGCATTCCACCACCTGCTGAAGTAGTAAAACTGACCCTTCATTCACAAAACTTGGGAGCTGTTGACCTTTGATGCAGATGTGGAAGGAATGTCGATGATGATGTCAAAGTCACATTTCTGTCCAAAGAGGAGGGTGAAACAGGGGCAGCTAAGGTACAGATATAGAATCTCCCCTTTGAAAGAACTTTCTAAAGTTTAGAGAATCTTCTAAATACATGCAGCTACTTAGACTCTGGCTCATCTGCTGTTCATGTTCTGTGAATTTATTATTTCACCAAGTTGTGAGCAAAATAATATCTGCTGTCTACATTTTCACTCTTCACTACAAACAAATTACACAAAATAGTTTTACCTAATATCAGCCTGGACAGACAATGAACAGCTGAACTGGCTGATTACTGATATAAATGAAACAAGACTCGGGCTTGTATTGAGCACAACACTTGCCTCATACTTTTGGACGCATTGTTTGACCTTAAACCGAATGCACTGAAACATGGCAAAATACATAAATTATTTTACATACTAGATAGCTGTTTAAAATTGACATGATCAAAATATTGGAAGTTTCTATTAGCCAGACAACTTGCTGCCAGAAAAAACACTGTGGCCGCGTCCGAATCGGCAGCAGATGTCACCTAGAGCACCGTTCCATCCGGGGACTCAGCCAACCTCCGTTGTCCGAATTCGCGGCAGACGTGGAGTCGGAGGGGAGAGCAGAGAGGCGCGACAGATGCACGCTTGAACTCGCTGTGACCCTGCGCTTGGCAGCCATATTCTAACTTTCACTTTGTACAGACAACATTTACTGATTAGACGATGTAAAACTCAGTGATACTTTAACATTTTATCGATAATACTGAATGTAGAAAAATTATAAATGATGAAATAGCATGTTACATTTTTAATATGAGTAGTAAATAGGTGGAAATCATTGTGATGTTTGTTTGGCGTCTGCCTTCTGCTTCCGTGCGGTGCGCCTGCACCCCAGAGCGCGGTGGGTGAAGTTCGCATATTTACGGATCCCACTCAGTTCAGCATAGGAGGAACAATTCTTGCTCCTGATTGGTCGACTTGGCGGAAGTGACTTGTCTTCTGCTGGTATTTTGAAAGAAAGACACGTATTCTGTAGCCACACGATATATTAATGAAAATAAGTATTTTTATTCTGATGGTACGTTCATCGGAAGGTAACTGTAGCTAGTAGAAAATAAAATCCATTCATTTAAATCGTAAAATGAATCTTTAAATTTTTCCAACTTAGTGAAGCTTTGTAAGCAAAATAATTCTTGTACGTCCTTTGATTTGCGTTTCATTTTTCTATCTGCGAGAGAGAAAGCAACATAGATATACTTGGAATATTTTATCAATGAGTAGATATACTTGGAATATTTTATCAATGAGTAGTACCGAATTTCCAGCCCTCAATATTTTCAGACCGTTGCCCAAGACTGCTACCATACAAGCGGTGAGGGGCATGAAGAAGAAGAATGAGTAGTACTGTAAATTACTGGAATAATGCCTGCTTCTGGCAAATTTGAATAATTTGCAATTCCCATGCCAAGACACCTAAATCACAGAGAAGATAATTATCTTCTCTGTGCCTAAATGAAATCAATTGATTACAAGTTTCAATGTAAATCGTGAGATGGTACATAATTATTTGTGCATTTATTCAGGAAAAATGTCAGCGGCTTCAAAATATTTATAGAAACCTTGTATAAAAATGTTCCTAAAATTTAATGAAGTTTATTTAGTGAATTCTTATTCAGAATTTGTACACAATGGATAAAAACTATCAAATGCAAATGTGAACATATCTCATAAGTTGTATGTTTCATTTTCAGGAGAAATCTTACACATGCATCTGACTACTTATATTTCTCCTTGAAAGTGATATATGTAAAACAACAAATTCAAAATGAATAAAAAATGAGCATGTCAAAGGAAGGCGGCATATTAATGTTAATAATAAAAGTACAAAGATGCTAGTAAATTTAAAATCTTTTCTTGGTAATAAATGAGAAAGATCAGCCTGTTAGACGTATGACCTGAACGCTAATAAATAAATAAATAAATACGAAAATTCAGTGTGAATATTTTCAAGATGTTATCTACATGATTTCACTTTTCAGTTTGTGTTTTTTCACTACTTTGTATTAATTAAAAACTTGCAGCAGCCCTAAGAGCTCTCGAGTGTCTTTTTCAAACGTTGATTTTATGCTCAGACAGGCTAATCCGCACTGAAATTACCATTCCTTTTCGGATCTTTAAGTACTAGTGTGCAATGTATCTAGTACATTGAATTGAATCGTTGTTTTAAGTCCACTTTATGCACAGTAAGGCTAATCGGGACTGGACCTACAGTTTAAAGTGGAATCCATGTGCCTCCACCGGGTATCGAAATCGGGACCCCTTTATTACCAGGTGGCGATGCTACCACTGCACCATCTGGGAGGCCCTGTACCTAGTACGCGAATCTTACCTGGGACCATTTGATTACTACACATATCTATTATTTGTCCTAAGTATGACATAGCATAATACGTTCGCAAACACAAACATTATTTATTTCATGTTATCAGTTGTTTGAAGATGTAAACAAAAATAATATGGTTTCCAACATGAAATAATAGCCTGCCCAAATATCAAGTAATTAGGGATGTGCTGAAGCCGATTACAGATGTATGAAAATCGGCAGAAATTAACATATCGGTATCGGCAAAAATCCGATATTTAAACCTGTACAGATTATACTAGAGTTTTACCTTCTAATAAGTTTTATATTCTAGTTTTGTAAGATTTATTGAAAATTTGGATATGATTATTGTAGAGTTTTTGTAATAAAACTATTGCAAACTCTCATTCAGAGGATCAACCTAACTATAAATCAGAAATAAAACAGTACATTGCTGAACCAGGTTCTGTTGTTGTATTGGAAATTCAAAAATGAATATTCAAACCTGAAGCAAGTGCTGAGAAAATACTTGGGCATACCTGCTGCATCAGTATTCAGTGATTGAGCGTTCAGTGTTGCTGAATAGATTTGCGATAAGAGAAGAAGTAGGTTACTTCCTGAAGTGCTTCCAAATCTCGTATTTCTGAAGTTGAATCTGGCAGAACAGGAATTCATTTTGCATTTCAAAGAACTGCTTGTGTACTACTGTTAAATCTCTAGGTTCACATAACCTTTTGTAGATGCAAATGTACATTCGCATCTCTTGAGAATATATATGTATATACATATGATATGCAATAGAAATGTACATACCAAATTTATTTTTGTCATGCAGAAAATAACATCCCATTTCTGTTTAATAATCTTATGTATCGGAATCAGTTAAATATCGGCATCGGTATTGGTTCCAAAAATTATCGGTGAGTACATCGGCATCGGTAAATTTTCAGCTTCGTCACATCCCTACAATTAATGATATTCCTATCCACTGAGATATTATCGTTCAAAATCTAAATCAGAATATCAATAATAATTAATCCTGATATGGCATGTACACTTCATAGAAAACAAAATTTAAAAAAGAAAATGTGTCTTAAAACAAACATATGTGGAAGAATTTTTGTATTAATACTTTGTAATTACTTGTAGAGGGTTTTTAAGCAAACTAATTTGTTCATATGTGAACAAGCACATTGAACAGTGCTCTTAGAATGAATAATTTTTGTTACACCTTTGCTTCATGTGCAATGACGATCATGTCAGGCATCTTCCTCCAAATATGTAATGATGATACGTTAACATCTCAGCATCATGTGCTACCTACGCAACCTTTTGAATAGATTCACTTTTATGTAGCTATAGTTCGTTACAGGGTTCCCTCATTACACAATCTTTCAACACTGCATCTCTTCTTGTGTTTAAACTTAGAGACTCCCTATCAGCACCATTTGCAGAATAACATCAATTATCTATACACAATTGTTAATGGCAAAATTCCTTGCAACACACACCTTCAGTAATTTCACTTTCAAGTGCCTATGCACATAGGATGTATCACAAATATATTTTACACAGAAAAACCTACACTAGGTATACCTTTTGGTCTTCCATCACATGACATGCTTGTAAATAATCAAGTAGTGTTACTTATTTTTTGATAATTTGTCAATCATTTTTATGATATTCTTAATTTTGCTCTTTAAATTGTTGACAATTTCAGCGTAAAATGGCTATCCATGCTGTATCTAAAATTTAGTCAGTAAATAAATAAGTATGTATTAAATAGCATTTCCCACACAATTGTAAACAAATTTAACATTTCACAATGGTGCAGTGGTAAATTATGCACCTTAAATTATTTTAAATGTATATATACCATTTAATTGAATTAGACTTTTTGGATAAGTTTGAATCACACGAACTCTTTGTATATATGTGTGGATGGTGAGAGGTAGTAATACGTAAGATTGAAATACCTGTATACCCCTAAATTTTTTGAAAGTTCATCTTGAAAACTGGCAATTATAATTGAATTTTATCATATACCTAGAGTAGCCACCCTGTAAATATATCCATGTTATAGCTTGTTATTTATTTATTTTTATTACTTGTTCAACATACCAGTGACCATTACTTTACATACCAAGATTTGAGAACGGTTTCTCCAGAGTGTCTGACATACCACTGTTGATTTCTAGTTTGCAACTGCAACTATATAATTTCAGTGTCCACAAGTACTGGAGGTTTATTACCTTCGCACTTCATAAATTTTTGTTCGTGGATAAAAAAACTGATATGGAGTCTTATACAGAATCTAATTGGTGAACAAATAATACCATGGAAAGAAGTATGCTAATTTTAACAAATGTTAATATTCAAATATCCTGCTTCATAGATGTGAACTTAGAAATGATTCTTATCTTGGATAAAAATGATTGATTTTAATGCAATACTTCAAGTGGTTCTGCTGTCTTCACTATATTTTATTTTTTACACTTCTTCATTAACTGAAAAACTCCCACCTAAAGTATAAAAAAGATAATAGCAAAGAAATTGCTTTTTTTCGATGATAATATAATGTGTGTGTTAATGATGAACATCTTGAAATACTAAGCCATGCAGAAAAGGCATGAGGATGGAGAGCACAGAAGATTTTATAAGAAACCTCAAAAGATAATATGCTGTACAGACCAATAAACTTCATTATACATTCTTCATATATTTACATATGACTTTATTTAGCCTCTTCATGAAGCAAAGTTAACTTGACTCATGATCTCACCACCAAACGTTCCAGTCAAGTGGTCAGGAGTGGCATGTTGAATTGTTTCTACATGTAACCACTGACTTTAGTGTTTGTATATGCCTATATTTCAGAGACTGGTTCTGTCTCACTCTTACGTGGGACAACATGGAAGGAAATACAGTACACTACCCAGAATACAGGAGCAGAACCAGTTTCTGAAACATTGGTACATATGGAAACTAAAGAGAGACTTCACACTAAAATGATCACTTGGAATGAATAGCAACAATTCACACTGATCCACTGCACAAACCACCATTGGATTGTCTCATCCTCAATTGACACATGTTGCTTCAGTGTAAAAAATATCCCTAAAAAAACAAGCAATGCAAAGTCACAACCAACTTTGTCTTGGTTGTTTTTATGGTGTTAATATGTGATGTAAAATACAACTTTCCTGAAATAAATTCCCCATACCAGTCCGTAGCTTCTATCACAAGGAACAATGCCTATCCATCCTGAATGCCCTTTTCCACAGGGCAGTAACCTAAAAGCCCATAGTGCCCATCTCAAAGCACATTATCTCCTAGACGTGAATATTCTCGCCCGCAAGGTCGACACACACACACAGAAAGTTGGTATCTATATTTATTTTCTACATCTCCTGCAAACCAGAAGAAACATGTATGCCTTGTCCAGGATTGAAAGTCAGCATCCCTGGTTTCACAGTGCAGAATAGAAGAAACAGCATGCCAAATACAATTTGCTGGTATTACAAACCTATGTATTGTTTAACTGCTTGTTCTTTTAATGCACTGATTTCTAGTGCTGCTTGTAGACATACCTTCATGACCAGTGCTTTAAGTGGTTTCAGTCAATAGCCAGAATGTCAACCACAAATGAATCAACATGAGTACTACTACTAATGATGACAATAATAATGGTGATTGGTATTGTTATTATTATTGCATACAAAGTAAATATAAACATAAACTATCACATCTGTTATTTCAGAAGGCTAGTCTAGTTTACATCCTTCTTGCCTTTTGGTGGTAACTGATGGGAGTTAATAACACTGCATGCTCGTCTTTGTGTCCACGTTGTGAATGCATGTTAAAGAACAACAGGTTCCAAAAACTTCTAGATAGTGTAAAATACGTTTATCCCCAGTGATAATTCAGTGCATCGTTCATTGCTAGCAGACAGCTGGCGCTCCGGCATCTCTTAGGGTAGCAGACAACCATTCACGGGAATGAGGTATGCCTACGAGGTTAGGTTAGGTTCCATTAGCACTCATTTCACCCCTAAATATGTGCTTCATCATTGAAAAATGTCCTCAGTACGTTCAATCACGCATATCCGGACAACATCGGTTTTTCTCAATTCTCTCCTCGCCTTGGGATTTAGTTTGTTGAATTCCTTATACAATAACCTTTTCAATGATATATGACACGTATTCCTTAGGAAAAGGACGTAAACTAGACACTTACCATTTCAGAAAATTTAAGTTGTCATTTGGATTATAAAAGAGAGCACTTGCCCAAGTATAGTATTTTTTTCAAAGTTTCGGCACTGCTCACTGACGAGAGACAAATTTAGTACAAGAACTTCATCTATTGTTTACAAAAAATAATGTAACAATGGACAGACTTTTGTAGTGTAGTAAATAAAATGGATGACCGACAGGAACCGAGTTCTGGCACAAAAGTACCAGAACAAAGTTCCAGCTCACTTTAAGCCCTGTTCATGACATGGCATTGCAAAGGACTTTCTAGATTTGTATGCATCCATCATTGGTTTCAAATTTGAAGCATTATGCTTAAGTAAGAAAAACACATGTTTCTGTATCTCAATACAAAAGAGGAGCATTTGCACTACTTTCATTTACAACCTAACAAGACTGTTGCATGGGTGTATTTAATCCAGGATCACTTGGGTATATAATTGTTACAAGGGCTCAAAGTGGCGGGTAACATGGAAAATTTTCCATAAAGCATCCCTCAGTTTGGATAACTTGCACAGGCATCTTCCCACCTACTGCATTGTTTCCATGTTGGTTCAAACAAGCACCCTCCTACCCCCAAGCATTCCACCAGCCCAGCTAGGAATTTCCACTTCAAGCATTGATGATAGGGAGACTCGGAAGGACCACTAGTGGCAAGATATTTTCTATCTTATTTTCCATCAATCTTTGTTTCTATGATTACAATTATTATGAATTAGAATGAACGGCAATTTATAGTCAATTTGATTGCTGAATGTATTAGGTGATCACATTTCAAAAGTGTCACTGAAATTCCCAGGTTTGAGTCCCAACCTGTTCATAGATGTTCTTCGTGGGTGTGTCTTCATCAATTTCATCCAATAATCACTTATCCTCATCATGATTAGCCAAAATGACACAAGAAGAGAAATTAAATAACAATACAACAATAATCTGAAGATAATCAAGGGTGTTCCGTATAGGATGCCGCATTTGAATCGAGTGCTATTGTTTTCTTTCGATGTTGTCAGACCTGTTCTTACCAATGTTGGTATCTGTTGTTATGCAGATTAATGTAGCCTCAATTTCGGTGGCTCAGTCGGTAACGTGTCTGACTACCATGCTAAAGGTCCCGGGTTTGATCCCAGGCCGGTTCAAATCCGGGAACTTTTCTAACGATGGAAGCGGCCCCGGCACCTACCCAGCATCGAATAACATGGGTACCTGGGGGAAACCCTGGGGGGTGAAGGCGGTCAGGGGGCGTGATGCTGATCACATCACCCCCACTCACGACCGGATCAAGAAAGTGTGGGGCGTTACCCCCACACCCCCTATACGCCTTCATGGCATGGTGCTATGCACAGGGGAGCACTTTTTTCTTTTTTCAATGTTTTGACTCGTTTCTTCTGGTTACGATATGGAACTCCATGAAAAATTCTCGCAACGAGTGATCTCTTTGCACGGTGCCCAGGAATGGCCGGCAAATTCATGTGATTTCTTCTTATGATGGTTTGTGAAATCACAGGTGTACGCCAACAAACCACAAAACCTTTTGGAACTGAAGGCGGAAATCATATGGGTGATTGGAGGCATCAGGACAGACATCTGTGAGAGGGTTATCAATAATTTTGTGGAGAGTATAAATGCATGCATACTCAGTAGGGGTGGACATAAGCCCAACATTGGTTTTTCATACATAAATGGGAGATGTTACTGCTTACATATATGTGAAATACACTAGACTCTCGCTAATCCGGCCATTCCTTGCACATATGGGTGCTGGATTCACGGAAGTGCCGGATTATTGAGAGGGTCGGAAATTCCATACTACTATGTAGTTTAAACACATAGGGACTATACCGGCTGTACTTTACGTGTTTCCTTTTAGAAGCCATAGTATGTAGTGAACTACTGAACTTTACTGTAAGAAAGTCACAATTTCAAATACTGTACGTACGTATAGCATTGTTTAACATTTTTAACTAACAACATTGTTGAACATGATAATCCATTGTTGTGCATGTCATTTCTGCTTGAGTGACTACAGGCCCGATGTGGGCCAGACTACTGAGAGGCGGACTATTGAGGGCCGGATTAGAGAGAGTCTAGTGTATAACTATTTTCATGATATTTTCCCTATTTTTATTTAATTTTCTAATTCGGCATCCTATACAGAACACGGCGAAAGAAACAGTAGGCGAATTGTCCACCACTATTTTCATTCGGTCTGAATTACACAATGTGATGAAGACGAATTGAAATAATGACTTCAATAAGCAGAGAACAATGCCTGCTTCGAACCAATGTAGTTTCATTCCTTCGAACAACACAGGATGTAGAATAAAGAAGTAATGAAAATGGCAGTGGACAATATGCCTACCATTATCTTTGCCGTTGACTGTACATGTAATGTATATGAATCGCTAGTAACAATCTACCAGCTGCGACCACATACTATATAAGCAAAGAACAAAAAGATGTAGAACTAAGTAAACGTTTCCCCAAAAATATTATAATGTTTAAGAAGAGTGGATGTACATTTTATGCATAAGTGAAAGTCTCAAGAGTAGCACACTTGAGGTTGCACTTATTTTTGGTTGTTTTTTTTTTATTTTTGTTAGTGTAAATTGGAATAAGGGTATGGGGAATTAATTATTTTATTGGGTTCTATTTATCAAAGTGCGAACGTAAGAAATTTCAAGGTGACAAAAATTAGCATTTTAAGTTATATATACACATTTATACTAAAATTCTAACAGACATAGACACAATCACCAAAGCAGCTGAAATGTTAACATTTTATCCACCCCTTGACAAATGACCATCCTAATTAACACACCCAAAGAACACAAGACGGAACCCTTAACTGGTTTATTGGACTTTGCATACATGACCCCCTGTAGTTTATCTTTATTTCTTGATTTGGTTTCACTTTGTTTATTTTACGACACTTTTATCTGCAACTTTGGCTAATCACGAAGATGGAGATGAATGATGATAATATGAGAGCGATGAAGGGATCATCACAAACACATATGCATGACACAAAAACAAACTCCTGGAAATACATACCTGTTATAACATATTGTGAAGTTTGTTTGGTTTGCAATAACAAATTTCTTCACTCAACAAATGCATACCAAATGAAATCAGAAAAAAAATCAGAAGTTTATTGAAAATTAAAGTTCTTGTCTTTGTTAATTTAAAAATATTAACTGGATTTAATGAGATCTGTCAAATGTAGTTTATATATATTTGGAAATAGATTAGTTTTTCCAATGACTGCTTTTTTATTTGCACAATTTATGACATCGTTTGTAAACAAAATACCATTTGTGTTCTAATGTTACTTTGGTATGATATATTTAACCATAATATTCAAAATTAAGAGCATGCCTAATTTAGAAATTGAAACCAGACTTGAATACCACACTGTTAAAACAGATAATGGATAGAATAAATATATCCTTTGCGGCAGTTTATCTGGTAATGGCTATGGTAACATGAATGGAATGCTGTTTAAACCTTAATCCTATTTTATACTTTGTACTATATATTTCCTACCACCTAGGTGTTTATGCATGGTGAGCAGTCAAATCACAGCCTCGCTACCAAACTTCCCTTGCTCGAGATCTAGCCTGCAGATGGAATTTACTTTGTATTCCTTAATCTATTTCATGTGATCAACATTTCATCTTCATCACCACTATTAGCCAAAAGCGACAGAAAATCATTGTCAAGTGAGAAAAATAAAACTACAATGCATTTATGTTCCCTATCTGTATTGTGACTGTGACCAATAAATGTTAAATACTGAAATATACAATGAACACACATTAAGAAACAATCATGTCTTATATTTGTTGAGAATTGTAAGGAAGAATTCCTGGCTTCAGAGCCCACAGTGGAGGAAACAACTCGCCTAATGCGATTTGGTAGTGCACCATTAAACTTAAACACTTATTATGCACCATTTCATGGTGTTTCACATAGTAGACATGCACATAACATGAACGGGCATTGTCTAGGCATAAAAATATAACATTTTTTAGTGGTTTTTATTTTTCCTGCAATGTTTCGTCTGGTTTCCCACAACTTTTTCAAGCTAACATCAAAATTAAATAAACACACACACATGGCTAGCAATTCTACACTTCTACATAGTGTGCTACACTGCGCATCAGAAGAACTTTCCATGTACAATGTTTTCACATCAAAACACAACAGTGATGTTTATTTTTTTTACTTAGAATTAATTTTTTTAGTGTTTTTATTTTTCCTGCAACGTTTCATCTAGCTTCCCAGAATGTTTTCAAGCTTACATCAAAATTTAATAAACACACACACATGGCTAGCCATTCTACACTTCTACATAGTGTGCTATACTGTGTATCAGAAGAACTTTCCATGTACAATTTTTTCACATCAAAACACAACAGTGATGTTTATTTTTTTTACTTAGAATTAAATAACAAAGCTCCCAACACACATGCATGAACTGAAGCTAAACTTGAAGCTTACTTCTGCACACATTTCCAATATTCTAAATGAAGTGACCAGGTTTCTAAGCTGCACATGTGCATAATCTACCTAACCTGGCCTGTTATATGCATAAGTGTACTCTTTAGTTGTTAGCATACGTATCAAGCTTACGTCAGTTTGCATTTATTTTTGTTTGGGTGACAAGTACTTCTACTTCTGCACACCATGGGTTTGGAAAAATTACCACAAGGTGTTCCAACATTCACTGCTACTGCTAATATGTCACTTGACATAGGTACGAACGTGTACTTAACACATTCCCAAATGCTTTTGTTGTTAGGTCAGGTTAGACAGGTCAGGTTTAAAGTTATTAGCGTTAAAAATACTTCTGTAAGCACTTTCCACTGTCCCATATGTTATTCTCAGAAACTGGTGAAAATAGCTCCACATGCTATTCTCACAACCTGGTGAAAGTAGCCTCATATACTATTCTCACCACCTGGTGAAAATAGTCGCGACCTATGTAAATGCATTTTCCACCCTTCTATATAAATTGTTAAAATGATTACACAGTCAAAACTTGGACGCATTTTAGTGTAAAAATAGCACGAAGGAAATATTTAAAGGATAAAATTAGTTATCAAGAATACTGCTTCGTACTTAACAACGTGTTTTTATTTTCTGCACATTACAATATTTCTCTGCTGTACGAAACTAAAATTTTGCAGGTGATAAAGAATATCATGGTTCACTTCAAATGTCTAAGTTTTCGCTTGTGTTGATTTTTTTTTTAAAATACATACAGATATCCTTTGATTTCTCTTAACTCAACTAGCACTATAGTTAATTATATCTCCTGTTTACAGTACGAAAGTGACTTTTTTTTTTGCACACGCTACACACAATTTCCACCGTTGTTACATTAATATTATAATATATTTTTAATGCACACACGTATGTTCGTTGTTTATCAATTCGCATTATCCATTCAATTGTTTTTTGTGTTGGTGTGACGTCACATCCGCAAAATCAGCCAATCGGAGAGGAGAATCAAATCGCCTATGCTGAACTGAGTGGGATTGGCATATATGCGTGAAGTTCGGGTTGACACCTGGCGGGAAAAGTGACAACCATACTACAAGGGAATATGCAGATTCGGACGACTTGGACGTGACTTCTACGGCACGCGAGAACAACGGGAGAGAACCAGGGCTGTTTCACCCGTAGTTAGTATTCTGTGTTTCTACTGTTCCTCGCGAACCGGCTGAAGTCAAATTCGTGTCCATATTCACGAACCTTTTCTTCTACTAAATTTTATTGCGAGAATGAGAGTAGAATACGTGTAATATTTACAAATAGTACCAGGAATGTACGTATTCTACAACTCTTTCATTTACACAATATTTAGTTTCTAATTTGGATAAGTAGTTTCATCCGGCCGACCAGTCTGTTTACATTTTGAAATTGTGTCGTCTGATTCTTGTCATTAGAATATTATTTTGGGGATGCGATAAGTGTTGCCTAATGTAGTTAATGAAATCGTAATTTAACATTGTATGAAATCACTGCGTAATACGTATCAAAGCTTTTTTCAAAAAGTGATAAAGAAGTATCGCCAAACGCGAACCAAATTCCGTTCATTTCATCTCTGTGGTACAGGCTTGCATTCATTATCGAAATCGAACTTTCTGATTGTAATTGTGTATCATTTGTTGTTTAAAATAAAAACTCGGGAATTTTAATGAAATGGTAATAATATTATATACTGTTCTGTAAGGGCCAAGTTCCACGTGTATAACTTATTCTGTGATGTTATGCTTCTACAATAACTTATTTTTTAATTCCTCTCGTATTTTCTTGCTTGAATGGTTTAGGTGCCAGGTTTGGTTCTCTTACTTTTATAATTATACACACGCGCGGAAATAATCAGATAATTAAACCTAATGATCCTATCCTACTTATGTTATGATTCTGGTAATTATTTGAAAATAGTCGCAGCCTTTTCTATTTGTATGTAGCTAATGTTTAAGGATCATTTGAGGTAAATGCAGCTTTGTATTGAAAGCAACATATTTTCAGTTACTATTTTCACCAAGTGGTCAACCTCGTTTTTGTGCAGTTTTCACCTAAACTCATGATTCCTCACAATGTGGGAATTATTTTATAAAACAGTCACGTTCTCTTGTAAGATTTTGTTTTGCATTGCTTGTTAGGTTCTATGTCTCAAAAAATAATCATCTATACCATGTGATATCACTGCTCTCTCTAAAAAGTGGTAATAATAATCAATAATCATCATTTTTAATTTGTGTTAAGCTCTGTGGTTAGTTGAGTGATTTAACTTGCAAAAATTGACAATGTGTGAAATATAATAGCATCTGTACTTAATAATAAAGGTACCAGTTTCATAGATCCGAGACACATTAAAATCAGATATTTTGTGTTTTGCATGGTTCGTACTTACCAATTGTGTATTGTGGAACATAGTTCAAGGTGCCAATATGCTTTTTACACGAAAACAAACACTTTTTCTACTAATTTATCTAAGTGCTACTGAACGCACGTAACGGTGCTATATCGCTTACTTTGTGAATGATATCGCTTCTTTTGTTTTCGAATATCAGTGTTTTCCAACCCTCACCGAAAGATACCTACTATTGTGTTCGTCACATGTTCAAATTGTACATTATGCACTGGTAGCTGACGGACAGACCCACGAACCATTCCGATAAGGTTAGGTTTGGTTAGGTTAGGCAAGAATAGTTAAAAAAAAGGGTGGGTTGGAAACACTGACATGATTTCCCGGTCAAATAGATACCACGATGAAAGAAAATACCTCTACTAACGTTGGAAACCTTAGAGAAACTCATTTCCATAAGTAGTTTCTTCTGTAAAAATGAAGAAATGTGTCTCCGATGTATGAAACTGTTACCATAATAAAAAAAAAATGGTGAAAATAACTTGATCTGCTAGTCTCAGCACCTCATGAATGTAGTTGCACATTTTTTTTTTATTTTGAGAATAATTACTGAAAATCATGGTTCCCATTGTGTGATTTTTTTTATTTTTTAGAAGCTATACAAGAGAATGAAAAGGTGCTTTCAGTACTGCAAACAACTGTGGGAATAACTTTGCAGTTCGGAGAAACCTTTCTGTGGGAAAAAAACAACACTTCAGAGTGTGATCATTTCCACAATTTATCTATTTTGATGAACATTTTTGTGTTCAGTAACATGCATGTATCATGATACACGCAGTACAGTAGTTACTGATATAACAGATTAATCAAGTCCAGTGAGATGTATGAAAGTAAGTAGTCTCTGCTGCACACTGTTTATGCTGTATTTCATTAAATACTAGTTGCTCATGTTGTAAAACTATGCGTAATAACTACAGAAAGGAGGTATGGAGTAGCAAGGTCCAATATGAATTTTTCATTTTTGTAATGGTGCTCGTATGTCCTTAGGAAAAAGCAGCCAAAGTTGATAATTAAGTCATGCATTTCTTAAAGTGAGTACATTAAGTACATTATTTTTGTTTGTTTGCCATAGCGTCGGTCAACTTTATTTTTTCAAAGTGTACTCTCATTTATGTGGCGAGCATTCTAGCATGTTGGCTACTGAAATGTTAGTGTCACCAGGAAAACAATGTTACCCATTGGGCAATTCCCAGTACATAGTATTTGAAGATGAAAATGAATCCTACTGTACAGCACTGTAGAGCATTTATTTAATTTCTAGGAATTATCCACCTGTGTGCGTGTTTTATGCACACATCAAGATAGAAGAGATACAAATGCAAAGTCCGGTATGGGACTTGGACGTGGGAAGTGTAATAAATATGGCACTTCTCTGTTTAAGTCTCGTATCAGCTGGCACAAAGTTCATCGTGGAGGGAAATAAATCAACATTTCTTCATTCATGTTCAGCTATTTAGTAAATGATGAGTATTTGGTTTTTAAATAAGCTGTTTTATGTAAGAGATATTGTAGATATCATTTTATATATATATATGTGTGTGTGTGTATTATTTTGTTAATACTTTCTGTTTTTTTAAAGTAGAAATATTAATTTTCAATATTAGGGGTTTTCATTTTTTCAATTGTTTTAAATGCTGAAAGAAGTTTTCAAAGAAAAACTATTAATTTTCCAAAGTATATTTTCATACTTTTCTTTCAGTGTAAAAATCATATATGTATAGTAGGTGCTGCTGCACTTGCTACAATAAGGTATGAAATTTCACTTCAACTTAATGGTCAGTGTCATGACAGTAAATTTGTGTTAAGAGGCTGAACCTTTTCGTAGCATTCAACCTAGTACTTTTTATTTATTTGATTTTTGAGAAAAATTCCGAGCATTCTCTTGGTAATTATTATATTGTTTCTGTGCAGACTAACCTATTTCTAATCAGTGCCATAAGCATGGGCGTCCACAGGATTTTTTCCAGGGAGGGGCAAGTAAGGCAATTTTTTTTTCCAGGGGGCAAAGGAGTCATATTTTCCCCCATAATAGTGATGTCCCTTCAAAAAACACTGCTTCAGTCTGAAATTATCATGTTCTTCAACGCCCTTATAATAATTAACATAAATTACTGACTGAAATGAAATTATGTGTGAAATATATACCTTTTGTCAGACATTCATTATCCAGGGGGAAGGGCGTGCCCCTCCCCCCTTTCGGACGTCCATGGCCATAAGGTATGTGAACTGATCCCTGACAGTATTGAAATTTTTATTATCGAATGGAGCGTAGTTGCTGTAGGCAGTCATTTTTTTCGTTTTAATATGTGGTAAACAAAATGTTTTATTGATCGGTGTATTATCTTGCAATACAATCCTGTATAGCGGAAGGATCAGTCAGGATTTTTTTTTTTTCAAATATGGATTAGCATGACATAAATCGTTCTGAATTATTGTATACTTATTTCATTCCATTTCTCCACCCAAGAAAAAAAAGTCACCTATTTTAAGACTGTCATTTTCGTATGATGAAGAATGTTTTTAAAAATGCCTTTAGAGGAAATTATATATTTCCGCTTAAAGTAAGAGTGCAATTTCAGGAAGTTTTGGTAATAGTACGTTTTCCATATAATTTTCGTATACTTTTATTTTTGTGATAGAAATCAATTTTAATGCGAAAAGTTTGTACTTAAACGAAAGCATTGCATATAATTAATTTCCGCCACTTCTAACTACGTTGCGTATAATTTATTATACGCGCAAATCGGCTGAACGCGGTTAGAAAGTATCAAACGCGAATGGTACGGAACATGATAGTGTTTTGTCGTTTCGAGCAATCCGCGAGTCCTTGCGCATAGCGTTCGTCTTCTGTTTTTTCCCCGACGGTGCTGCCGTCGGTGGTCGCGAGGAAACGACCTTCCAGTGCCGCCATACTGTCAACCATTTTTAACCCGTAGCTGTAACATCTTGTAGTAGTATGTCTATGGAGAGAACGGTACGGAGCGCTTGCCAATCCGGACACGGCCTGTGTATATTTCATTCAGCGTTGCCAGGTCAGATTTTTAAAAATCGGGAGATCGTCCCCTGAAAAATCAGGAGATCTGCTTAAAAAATCAGAAGAACTAATAATAGCGGATTATCAACGTTCTGGGGGGGGGTGTAGAGTGGGAAAAGCTTTCCACTATCATTATTGAACGTTAATTATTAATTTTAGAAGTTAAAAGATAAATTTATTACTGTTATGTTAATACAAATTTTATTTTGAATTTGCACTTCAACGGGTACGATAACCTCACCCCTTAATTCACCTAAGGTAAAGGTACAGTTTCCCCAAACCAGTGGCGATGATCGGGTGCCAAAACTGATGGGGTGCAAGGATTACCCCCCAATCACCGGCACTGCGCCTACACATTGCAAAAAGCAGTGACATTACTGGAAAAAATCCGACCTCGATTTTCTGTTCATCTCTCACAAATGTTCTAAAATAAATTGTTGTGACTGTGCGTGGATTTATGTACTTGGCGTTTAAAAGTTTATGGAAACATTTCGTGATTTTTGTATTAACTAGGACTAGAGCTTAAACCTCTACGCATTCGGGGATATATTTTTTAAATATTCTACCTGATAACACCTTAGATTGCTTTTCTTTAAAACTAGCCAAAGTTACAGGATATAAGAAAGATCACACTTTTTTTAGCAACACATTCAAAGCATACTCGCATTCATGGTAATTAAGAAGGGCTATCATGCCTGAACCCCTGAAATATCCCAGTCCCAGTCCGGATTTGAACCCGGGGCCCAGTATCAGACAAGTCGCAGATTTTTTCTTCAATTTTTTTTCCCAGTCACTCCAGACAATGTAAATGTTAATTAAATCAGCTTTTTTGCATTCGAGGATTACCTGGTATAAAATCTGGAAAGATAATTTCTACCGTCACAGTATTGACTGAGTATAAAGGGACATAAGAGCAATTGTAGTAGTAGTTACCCTCAGAAATAGCTTAAGAAAAACAACGCTATAAAAACATGAACTATTATTTCTAAGTTAAGAGATGATTAAGGAAAAATAAAACTGCGACGTATAAGTTTGCAACAGCAGTCTACTAAGCCGACCTCCGTGGCTGAGTGGTTAGCACAGAGCTATGACATCAGGGATCCCGTATCGGGATCTAATCTCGGCCTGGGCATGGTTGTCCCTTCATCAATTTCATCATATCATCACTCATCCTTGTCTTCGCGATTAGCCAAAAGTGGTAGAAATGCGAAGTAAAATAAACCAAATCAATCAATCAACAGTTTGCTAAGAGCTTGTGTAACCATAACCTTTGGCTGCATTCGTAATGTGGGCTCCCTTTTTTTTATCAGAGTTAAAAACCTGAACCTGTATCTAGCATTTGCAATAAACACTACCATAAAAGTGAATACTTGGTGGCAACATTGGTATTTAGTTGTAACCAGTTTCCTCCCCTCTGACAAAAACCTCAATGGGGAAACTTAGGACACCCGCCTTGGAGTTCCCAATGCACAAAGGGCTCAAGAAGCCGCTGGTCCTTTCCAGTGTCATCAAGCCTGGTATGACCATCCTCCCCCACCTCTCTCTCTCTCTCTCTCTCTCTCTCTATCTCTCTCTCTCTCTGCGGAATATTCATGGGTCTTTGCATTCCATCAGCTGAATATGTAAATTTTAAATCAACTTTCTATTTTTTTTAAATACTTAAGGAAGCAAAAAATCAGGAGATTTCCACATATTCCTGAAACTTGTCAGGAGATCAGTAGATCGTGCCGAAAATCAGGAAATCTCCTGCGAAATCAGTAGACCTGGCAACACTGATTTCATTCCAGGTACACTCACCTCAATTTGTACTCCAGCAGTTTGTTTCTTTATACACCATATTCGCAGAAGATACAATTCAACTTACAAGTGTATCAATATATGCTGTATAAAACAGACCTTATTACTAACTTTGATTACCCTGTACAGTGGGATCCATGAGTATTACCATGCAAATTGGCCATCGCCATGTTCGAGCACTTTATTTGACCCAATAAGAGCTTCAAGAATTAAAAGAAAACTCAAAACAAGCTGTTGACAACTTCTGCACCATCATACATAAAAATCCATCGCTTAAAAACACACAGGATGTAAGAGAAAAATTAATGAAAATAGTCGTAGACAATTTTCACGGTAATACTCATGGATCCCACTGTACATATCCAAATTGGGGGGGCAGTGTGGAGCTAAGCAACATTGTGAAACAGATATGGACAATGACAGCGAGAGATGAGGCAGATACCCATGTGTTTACCAGCCCACTGCCTACTGTCATCACAGAAAGAGTACTACATGAGTAAATTTTTTTTACTACTACTACTACTACTGGTGGCGAAGTGCAATGTTGTTGCTTTTCCCCTAACTCTCTAATCAAAGGGTTCTCAGTTTGACACCCTTTGCTGGCACATAATGGTTTGGATCCCACTTTAAACTGTAGGTACAGTACCAACCAACTTTAACTAATCGACAACTTAAATGCTCTAAATATGCATTTTTGTATGGTAATTATTAGGCAGTACTTAATGTGTCTGTCCCCCAAGAAACATCTCCTCTCTGCTTCCTATTATTTTTTTTACCAGTTTAACCCACCACAGTTTTGGATAACTGGATTGAAGTCAGGGTTGGCAAAATTTGTGTTTTTTTAAAAAAGAACAAAACAAACTGTTTTTTTTTGTTTAAAACATGTTTTTTTGTTTTAAACATAGTTTTAAACATGAGTAAAAAAACATTTTTTAAACATGTGTTTAAACAAAAGAAAGTCAACCTTTTCCCAGTAAATTATAGTTAAAGTCGTTAAAGAAAAAATTAGGGGTGTGCGGGATCCCGAAGAGTCTGGACCGGGATCTGGAAAAAAAATTCCCGATTTTTCGGGTTCCCGAGCAGTTAGTTTTTGTACGAGAAGTGCAAAAATAAGCACTTAAGATGAAAATTACGTGTAGAATTCGAGATTTTCAGAGCTTCGGGAAATGGCGACTATTTCCCGTCCCGAATGTCGGGATTTAAAAAAATTCCCGTCCCGACCAAAAAAATTCTGTCTCGCACACCCCCTAGAAAAAATACTCATTTTTATGAAACTATATTACTAAAGTACAGTGGCTGCAAGAACAGTTTATATCCCTTTGGAGATAATGTTTACCATACTTCAGGGAAGGGGTGTGCGGGACAGAATTTTTTGGGTCGGGAAGGGAAATACTTTAAATCCCGACATTCGAGACGGGAAAAATTCTCAATTTCACGACAAAGTCGGGAAATTTTAGGGACGGGATATGTTCGAAATTTCCCCAAGCTCTTAAAATCTCGAATTCTACACGTAATTTTCATCTTAATTGTTTGTTTTTGCACTTCTGGTACAAAAACTAACAATTTCCGATACGTTTCAGACATACATTTACAGAAGAAAATGTCGAGAAATGACGACTTTTTAAAATGACCATTCTGTATTTCCCTACTGCTTGGGACCCCTAAAAGTCGGGATCGGGACGGGATTCCCCCCCCCCCCCCCGATCCCGGTACCGACTTTTCGGGATCCCGCACACCTCTACTGCAAGGACAAAAGTAGGGGTTAATAGTCCCCTTTTTCCGCCACTGCTGAAGTAGGTTAGGATTCATATTCATCTAAATTTCAAGAAACTAAATATTATAGAATTACTATCTTCGTCGTGGAAAAATAAGGGTGAAATATTTCCTGCTGCCTGAACAGTTTATAGAGGAGAAAACAACCTGCAGTGTCATAATAGATTCTCCAGATCAATTTATCTATCCAAAGACAAAATTGTGTTACCAGAAGTAAGCGTCTGCGCTTCATTCAGTTATACAAACCAATGAATCATATCGCAAGAGAAAAAAAATTCATGTCATGATCAAAATCACGCATTGTGTATTCAGATACTTCCACCAGTCTCAAACTTACAGAACGGTACGAAACAAAGAACTGAGAAGTTTCGATTTCTACAGTAAAGCACGGGCCCTTCTTGTCGCACAACAGTGTTGCTACCTTGTGCCTAACCTAACAACGTAGGCATTTAGCCAAAATTAAAGGTAGTGTCTGCTGCCACGTTTTTTTTCTGCTGTAACCTCAAAGAGACATGCGCGTGGCAGCAGACTGTTTTATCGTGATTTCATCATGCTATGTATGCAATTACGTCCGTAACACATACTGTGAAGTTTTAGCAATTAATTACACAAAAATGTTTAAAGATTAGGTCCCTTAGCATTCTTCTAATAATAAACCTAAATGCTCTCGTAGTTAGGTTAGGTTCTGTTAGCATTAAAATAATATAACTAAATGCTTTCTAAGAAAAGGGTTCTAAATTACCTGTACAGTGGGATCCATGAGTATTACCCTGCAAATTGTCCATCACCATGTTCGTGCTCTTTATTTGACCCAATAAGAGCTTCAAGAACTTAAAGAAAACTCAAAACAAACTGTTGACAACTTCTGCACCAGCATACATAAAAATCTGTCGCTTAAAAACACATAGGATACAAGAGAAAAATTAATGAAAATAGTCATGGACAATTTGCACGGTAATACTCATGGATCCCACTGTACATTGATTCCCACTAGTCATATACTTGCATTTTTATCGTCTTCATCTGTTCTTAAGATTTGTAACATCCTCTTAGCAGACGAATTACGTGGCAGGAGCAAATTTGACGCTTATTCTTACTGCTGACACGCGCGTGGCAGCAAACTCGGCCAAAATTAAAAAGCTGTCTCCCGTGATGTCAGAACATAGGTTGCTCAAGTGTTGTGCGATAAGTGAGACCCGTAAAGCACGGATTACTGATTTAATGAAAGGACAGGGTTGCCAAACAAAAAAAATATCACAGACTATAAAATATCAAGTACCAAAATGTGTTTTAAACACTTCTAAAAAAAACATGTTTAAAACACATTGTTTTAAACGTTTAAAACATTCGTAAAAAAAACAAAGCCGTGTGTTTTAAACGTTTAAAACAAAGTGTTTTAAACACTTTTGTTTTAAACATGCCAACCCTGATTGAAGTATAGCCAGAATGGCCCAGGATCCGGCACGGAAACCGCCTTTATGACAGTGACCCTCTTTTGCCGCATTTACCTACGAAAGAACTCGCGATCAAACAACCTAGTGCTTGGGCAAGTAGCAGAAACATTTAACACCCTCCTCCCCGAAGCAACCAGCAGGGAAACAGGATTCTGTCAAAATTACCATCCTGTGCTGTGATTGCACCAGGCCCGTAGCTAGAATTGATCTCCAGGGGGTTATCAGGGGGAGGGGGGGCTTTGTAAACCAAGTCAATTTTTCAAAAGTTTAACAGTGTTAAATGAAGGTAAATTATGTGTGTGTGTTGGGGGGGGGTCAATAAAGTACATAAAATTTAGAAATATACAAAAAGTACATTTTTCTATATCTTCCAAACATCGCTACTGAAATCATCCCTTACTATACACACAATAAGAAAAATGCCCAATATTTAATCATAGTGTCTACAGTACATTCCACCCCCGGCCGAAGCAATGAAAATCCCCTTCCTTCCCAAAACTTGGGAGCTGTTGACCTTTGGTGCAGATGGGGAGGTAATTTGCATGATGACATCAAAGTCACAGATTTTTGTCTAAACGGGAGGTCGCGACAGGGTCAGCGAAGGCATATATATTATCCTTGGTGAAGGTACAGAAGAAGAATGTAATAGCTGCTGTTCATGTTACGAGGGGCGATCAGGTTGCTCTGACCCTAACATAGAAAGAGCAGCAATAGGGTTTCAATTTTTTTTTATTTTTCAACATACTCCCCTGCAACTCCAATGCACTTCTCCCATCGGTGCTCCAACGCCTGGATACCTTGCAAAAAAAATTCTTCCGACTGGTCCTCCAACCATGAGTCTACAGCCCTTACCACCTCAGAATCATCAGTAAATTTTTGCCCACGAATGTCATTCTTCAAATGTTTGAACAAATGGAAATCACTGGGGGTCAAATCTTGGGAATAGGGAGGGTGGGGCAAGAATTCGAACGATGCGTCTGTGATAGCAGCCCTCGCAATGTGTGAGGTGTGGACAGGGTCATTGTCCTGGTGAAGGAGCACACCACGGGTCAACATCCTACGCCTCTTTTTCTTGATGGAATCACGTAATTTCTTGATTAGGTCACTGTAGTATGTGCCAGTGATGGTTTGGCCTCTTTGTAGATAGTTCACAAGAAGGACACCCTTGCAGTCCCAGAAAATTGACGCCATCATCTTCTTGGCTGACGTTTGCACCTTGAACATCTTCGTTGGTGGAGAATGTGGGTGTTTCCACTCCATGCTTTGTGATTTTGTTTCTGAGTCGACGTGATGGACCCATGTTTCATCCATAGTTACAAATCGGGCAAGGAAATCGTCTATATCAGCACGAAACTTGTCAAGAAGTTCTTGACTGATGAGCACTCGGGTGCTCTTCTGATCTGGGGTGAGGTTTCGAGGGACCCATCTTGCAGCAATTTTTTTCATTTGCAATTCCTGGGTAATTATGTTTTGCACAGTGCCATATGACAGGCCACACATCTCAGCAACATGACGGATAGTGACTCGACGATCCTTCAGCATTATATCGTGGACTTTGTTAATGTTTTTGGTTGTCATGACAGTTTTTGGCACTCCACCTGCATGTTCATCCTCACACGACTCTCTCCCACAATTAAACTCACGACACCATCTCTTCACCATACTGTATGAAGGAACAGTGTCCCCTAGTGTATCCACCAAATCCTCATGAATTTTGGATACCGTCCACTTCTTCTTCACAAAATATTTGATCACCGCTCTCACCTCAGATATCTCCATTCTGCAACATTGACACAACTTAATTCAGTTAAACCCCTGTAAAAAGAAAACTGTACGCCACTCAGACTTGCAATTCGGAATTAAAGCATATAAAGGATCACTAAACAAAAACAAAATAAAAAATCAATCATAATGTCATTCCTTCTATGTTAGGGTCGGAGCAACCTGATCGCCCCTCGTATGTAATTTAAGTAAAATAATGTGTGCTGTCTACATTTTCACTCTGCACCGCAAACAAATTATACAAAATAGTTTCACCTAATGTCAAATCTGCTGACCGCAGTTCCAGGAGGGGCTCAGCCCACCTGGCCCCTGCCTGGCTATGGACCTGGATTTCACACTGGTTCCTGCATCGGCGGAATCATCTGGGAATGTCCCTGCCTTCATACGAACTGTTCACTAGTGGTTCACTGTGTCCTTCATGCAAGGGCAGATTAAAGGGGGGCGGAGGGGGCTACCGCCCCCTCGGAGACCCTTGAGGGGGTGTCGTGGGCAACTTCCTCCAAGGACCCATTTTATTTTTTTACATATTGATAAATAATTTACACAGTTGGAATGAAATATACTCATAGTGTCAATTAAGAAACATACAAGAGTGGAAAAAATGGGGACGGAGGGGCGACAGACCCTTAAGGATCTCATTTTATTTCTTCAATAAGGCAAATTATGAAGAACTACTATTATGGGGAGCAGGAAGCTTAACGGCGAGTGCAACGAGTGACTAGAATAAGGGCGACGAATGATAAGGGGGCGACGAGACAGGGGGCAAACAAAGATAAGAATTAAGAAGGATGGGTGCGATGAAAGATGGCAGCTGACGAAAGATTAGAGGGAGACGACAGATAGGAGGCGAATAAATTTAAGGACGACGAAGGAAGGGGGAGAGGCGACGAAAGATAAGTACGAAATGAACTTAAAGAAAAATTTAGGTGAACTACAACTATCAATCTGAGTAGCTTGCTGCAAAGGAGAATTAAAGGCTTCAGGGGGCGATCATTCTTCTCCTGCGCCTCTCAAAATAGGGTGTTTTATTATTATTATTATTATTATTTTTTTTTTTTTTTTTAATGTAGGCCTATTGATAAATTCACAAAGTTCGGACGAAATATATCAAACATTGTGGCATTTTATGAGAATCCCATAAGCTAAGAATTAGCAACCATGGAAGGTGACACAGCAGTGCCCTTCTTGCCTGTTTCTGTTTGGGGCACGACATAGGTTAAACTGCTCCACTGTTCCCGACAGTCACATCTATTGGAATCAAAAATTAATGTATTATGTATTTTGATTTTAGAGAAATTTATTACAGTTTATATTTTATTGAAGTTAAATAACTTAGAATGATTGGTGTGCTACACAGTGGCGTAACAGGGGAGGCAGAGGGCTTTGCACCCAACATTGGACGGAAATCAATTCTAGGGGGGCAAACATTGACGGCCAAGGGCACCTGCAGGGGGCAATTACCCCCCCCCCCCATGGCTTCAAATTTTATGCAAATGAAAATACATTTCGTAAAATGTTCTTGCTAGCATTGCTCGCAATACCTACTTTTCCTTCTTTTATCAAGTTCAGAACCATAGCTAGGGGGCGACGGGAGTCAGCCTTGGGTGCCGAGTAATCTATTATAAATGAAAAAAGTTGTGAAACAGAGAATGCCATGGCGCCTCGTGGAATTGATTGGTTGATTGATTTGCTTTATTGTACTTCGCTTTTTTGTGCCACTTTTCGGCTAATTTGCGAAGATGGGGATGATTGATGATGTGATGAAACTGATGAATGGACACTCACAACACATCCATCCCCAGGCCAGGATTCGAACCCGGGACCCCTGAGCCCCGTGGAATTATTTGAACCCTATTGTATCAATATTGTTTTCAGTTTGCAAGATAATGGATCTAAAAATTTTCTTCCTCGCTTCGCTCGCAATGTATTTTCTTTTCTGTAACCATTGTAATTAACCAGAGAAAGAAATAAGACTTATCTTTATTGATTTTGTCTAAAATGCATGAACAATTGTTTGGAAGAAAGGAAGAGTGCACTTTTGAGAGAAAATTTATGTAATTTAGGTTACACATGTTGCGTGTGTATTTTATATTTCACGTCGCTCCATGTTACATCAGTGGCGCAACCGCAGGGGGCAGGGAGGCATTGCCCGTCAATCTTGAAAAAATCAATTCTAGGGGGCAAATATTGACGGACAATGGCACACAATGGACAACGGAGACACAGAGGGACAATTTCTCCTTTCGATTTCAAATTTTATGCAAATAGAAATACATTTTGTAAAATTTTCTTACTCGCTTCGCTTGCAGTGCCTCATTTCCTTACTCTTACTAAGTTCCAAGCCGTAGTTAGGGAGTTACTGGTCGAAAATGTCGGCATCTCCGCTAGCGCCGCCCTCAACACTTCCCCCGATCTCTCGGATATCGGATTCGCAAGAAATTGGAAGCACGGTATATGTTACGTGTAAAAAAATAATTATATTCGAAATACCTTTATCATGCATTTTGTCTTAAAAAAAATAATTGCACACGGCTGGGTCCCGCCATCTCCGAGGGAACGTCTTTAATCCGCCACTGCCTTCATGAGACTTGACATCTTGTTAAACCCAAAATTACAAAGTTGACATGTAATATCAATAAAAGATAATTATTTATTTTGTTAAATTAGGATCACAATATTTCATTCCACACTTGAGAAGTAAGAAAAAGAAACCTTCACGAAACGACCCATCTTGCCGCTTTTGGTTCTAGGAGGTGCAGTCGAGTGTTTTTCTCATTTTCTTATCTGTCAGACTGGTATTTCTCCGTTGTCATGGGAACGTAAAGGAAGTTTGAAGTAGGCGAAAGCTACGTAAGTTTTAGTCACTTTTATTAATAATTGCTTACTTTTTCGCTAATGTGGGGATCATATTAATATTTATTTGTATGAATGTAAGTAGTTGCGACTCCCTGAAATTATTAGTTTCGTACAACATTCCACAGTTTTTACACATACAACATTTCGTTTTCCTTCTGTTATTGTGTTGCTTGAAAATGTTATCGGCGTATTTTGACACTCTTTTAAATGTTTCGTAAAAAGAGTTCATGTGTACAGTTGGATGCATAAGTATTTCGAAGCAAATTGTCCATGATCTTATTTATTCTGTGTTTTTCCCATTGAGCGCTTCAGGAATTGAAACTAAACGCTAAACAAGCTGCTAACAATCTCTGCACCAATATATGAAAGCATCCATTCCTTAAAAGCACGTAGGATGCAAGAGAGAGAAACGTATGAAAATAGTCATGGACAATTTGCCGAGCAATACTTGTGCATCCCACTGTACAAAACGTTTTCAGAAACTTTTAAAGTGTTAAGGTCACGACTTTCAGAAAAAGGAGAGTAGAATTTTTCGGTAACAGTATGGTATAGGGAAAACACATTTCACCCGTTCATTTCGTCATTTTTTACATTCGTACTTACCTATTATGCATTGCGAAACTTTGTTTAAGGTGGGATTTCGCTTCTTTCACGAAAATAGCTTCAATTTTACACATATCGAGTAATTATTGTTCGTTCCTCTCACACACAATATGGCGGAGAAATCTTGACTAGCGTTGTCGATGATCAGTGGGTTTACAGTGTTGCAACCTTCTTCACCGAAAAATACCTACTTTCGTGTTACTCATTTTGTATTTTTTTTCCGGGTTCAAAAACCCCACGAACCATGCACGGATAGCCCCATGAACCATGCATGTATAGCCCCACACACCATTGACGGATAGCCCCACAAACCAATCATAAATACACAAATCACTCATAAATAGCCCCACGAACCATTCACAAATAGCCCCATGAACCATGCATGCATAGCCCCACATACCATTCACGGATAGTGCCACAAACCATTCATAAATAGTCCCATGAACCATGCATGCAAGGTTAGGTTAGGTTCTATTAGGTTAGGCAAACATAGTTAAAATTGTCATGTTCTGGCAAAACAATGGCGAGTTTGGAAACACTGACCGGGGGTTACGTCATAGAACGCATAGAACATTTGGTTCACGTAGTCGAACATAATGGAGGCAAGAGCGTTTGTGCATCAGTGAAACATTAATGTCGAAAAATACATGATTTACCGGCCGAATAAGTTGAACGAAGGGAGAAAACACTTCCACGAGCTTTCAAAAGTCTACAGAAACTCAGTTCCGTAAGTAGTTTCACCTGTAAATTTGAAGAAATGTGTTTTCCTTATACCATACTGTTACCGAATTTTTCTGTTAATTCCAGTTAATTTTCTGGTAATTAATTGTTCGCGATTCAGTCAACAAACAACGTATACCCTACTACCCGGAGAAATGGTAAGCCTATTTCCTTTTTTAAGATACAGTAGAGCGTCGATTATCCGAACGTCGGTCAACCGAACGACCGCTTAACCGAACTGTGTACTCGCTCACTTTCAGATATCTGTAATGAAAAAAGTACGTGACTTAGCTGCTCGTAAGCATGTAGGCTTGCTTAGACAGACCAAAATAAAGGATTTTTTTAAACGTTAATTTTGTGTACTGTGTGTATTGTTCATGCAAAATGCGTATGTAATATGTACATATTTTTGTTTAATAAACTGTACCACATACTATATATTCCTACTAAAGTTGCCTTTGTACGTTACTTTGTAATACATACTTAAAGAGATGCCTGTTTTTATGAATAAATTTACTGTACAGTACTCCTTTTTGGCAAATAAACATGTACAGTTCGATTATCCGAAGAAACCAGTTTTCTGAACACCCATGTCCCCCAATTACTTCGGATAATCGACGCTCTACTGTATATATTTTCAGGCATAACATGAAAATTCCAATAACGTATTGCGATTTCATCATGTTATGAATGCAATTTTTAACATGGTTCGATTTTGATTTACTTCTGTTAACTCATACTGTGGAGTTTTAGTGATTACTTAAGAATTTGTTCAATATATGCTTTTGTAGTTAGGTTAGGCAGGCCATGTTTGGTTCTCTTAGCAAATGCATTCTACTAAGGTTCTGATTTACTTCTACATTAATTCACACTAGTGTACGATACTTACAGTCGCTTGTCAATGGTAAAACACATTGTCCATGGGAAGCGTGCATGCTTGTGTAAGGTAATTTTTAAATTGTATTTTTCAACATAAATATGTTTTCAAAATCCTAACATTGCTCATTACTTTAAGGAAGGTTCAAATTTCGTGTGACAATGATTGCCAAAATTCTACGTTAATTAATTTTCCTGCTAGGATAATTTGAAAAAAAAAATCATGAAACAATATCTTATTTTATGATAATAATGTTGTGTTTTGAGAAATAGCATACACAAGCACCTGTGTTTTGCAGCAAGTAGTCATCCTTGGTTTATAGTTGTCTCAGACAAGGAGTACCAGTGGATTTTCACTTGAACAGGTGTTGGAAATATTTAGGGGCGTTACTTTAATGCTTAGAGTCCTAAACCTGACTCACCTAATCTAAGAACAAAAGTACTTAGTAATAATACGGTAACAGTTCCGTATTTCGGAACACGTTAAAATCTGATATTTTGTGTTTCGCATGGTTCGTACTTACCAACTGTGTATTGCGGAACATAGTTCAACATGCCATTATGCTTTTTACACGAAAACAAACACAATTTCTCACATACAGAGTGATTATTTTATTCCTTTCTTCGCTTCCTTAACACACAATATGGCGGCCACATCTTGATTCACGTTGTGGTTATGCAGTGTTTCCAACCCTCTTCACCGAAAAATACCTACTATCATCTTCGTCACCGGTGGAAATTGTACAATATGAACGGGTAGCTGACGGATAGCCCGAGTAGCTGACAGATAGCCCCACGAACCATTATGCACGGTAGCTGACGGATAGCCCCAATAACCATTTCTGATAAGGTTAGGTTAGGTTTGCTTCGGTTAGGCAAGCATAGTGAAAAAAAAAAGGGGTTGGGAACACTGACAGGCGCTTACGTCATCAAACGGACGCAGCATGCATTTCACGTAGCATAAGCAATGGCAATTGTGTGTCGGTGAGTTATTTATCTTGAAAAATACATGATTTCCGGGTCAAATAGATTCACAATGAAAGAAAATACCTCGACAAAGGTTGGAAAGCTTGCAGAAACTCATTTCCATAACTAGTTTATTCTGTAAAAATGAAGAATGTGTTTCCGATATACGGAACTGTTTAAGTTAGAATGGTTTAGAAAAAAAATGCATAGCTCCTCAAAAACCATTGACACATAGCCCCACAAACCATTTGCGGAAACGTACCTTCTTCAGTTACAAAAACACGTGTTTGGAATTTATTGTCTTGTTCTATGAATTCTGCAAGACTGTAGAGTTCTATCTGTCAAATAGTTTTTTATTGTTTTTTTTTTTTTGTTTATTTTTGAGAGTTATCAGTTTTAATGTCATGAGACAGCTGGTTGTAGAATATTTTCCCTGCGTTCATTGGTGATTGTTTTGAGATATTGAGTCTATGCTGTTTTTGGTAATAATTCTCCCTCCTTCTTGTGTTGTGTTTGTGTATTTGGTTATTTTTAGTCATACTTGTAGTATTTAGAACAAACATTATTGCCTTATTGATGTATAGGGAGTATATTGTCATTATTTGTTTCTCCCTGAATCATTCTTTGCAAGATGCCCTATAGTCTAGTTTGTGCATAATTGAAGTCTCAGGGGCCTCCCTGATGGCGCAGTGGTACCGTCGATGCCTTGTAATCAAGGGGTCCCAGGTTCGATACCCGATATAGGCACATAGTGGTTTGGATCCCACTTTAAACTGTAGGTCCAGTCCCGATTATCCTTACTGTGCATAAAGTGGACTTAAAACACCAATTCAATCAATCAATCAATTGAAGTCTCAGTATTCTGACAGTATTTTTATAAGATGCTCCACCCCACGCTATTATGCCATATTCAATATGTGGGTAAATTAGTCCATAATATGTGCATTTGTTAATTTCTGATAAATTATATTCAGCTATTTGTTTTAGCAGGTATAAGTTAGATGATAGTTTGATACATCTTGTTTATTTTTAGCATATGTAATATTTTATTTGTTATTTTTACAGTAATATGTTTGATTTATTTGCTTGCTTTAATTTTGTTACTGTTGTTATAAAATTTGTAATTTTGGCTGTTTGTTCATTACCTGCAATATCAGAAGCAGAAGTCATTACCGGTATAATGAAAAAATTGAACTATCCAATCTTTCATTGAATCTGTTGCCATGACAACAGTGCAATTTTTGCAGGGATGGGAAGTTATGAGTGAGAGAATATTGCGAAGCCAAAGCAAGAGAATAATGGATAAAGTGAGTTGTTGTAACGATAAAGACAGGCCCTTGGACGAAATAGTTCAATGTCGGAAATGTGAGACGATGTATTTCCATTTAGGATGCTCCAATTTGCCAACATCCAGGGAACTTATTCCTGATGTTAACTTGTTTTGCAAGAATTGCAAATCAGCTAGTGTTAGTTTTAATATGGACGTACTTCACAGGTGGTTCAAGAAAATGGAAGAAAGAAGGAAAGAAGATAGGAATGTTTTAATAAAGAAAATTGAAGAAGGAAAAGAAGAAATGATGAAAAAATGGAGGAAGGAAGGAAAGAATAATAAGTGTATTCTAAAAAAAATATATTTATAAAATACTAAACTTATTTTACTTATGATTAATGAGTATGTACTATTTACAAACAACGTTTCAGGTATCAACTGTTTCCTTCATCAGGTTCCTTCTTGACTAGCGAGATCACTTTATAGCCACATAATTCAATTTGACGTGTCTATGAAACTATCTCGCTAGTCAAGAAGGAACCTGATGAAGGGAACAGTTGATTCCTGAAACGTTGTTAGGAAATACGTAGTATTAATCGCAAGTAAAATAAGTTTAGTATTTTTTTTAAATATATTTTTAGAATACTTATTATTCTGTAATTGTGAGTAATTCGCACAAACACAAGATATGAAGGAAGGAAAGATTATAGGAATGAACTTAGGAAGGTGATTGAAGGAAGAAGGAAAGAAGATAAGAATGAACTGATGAAGATAATTGAAGATGGAAGAAATGAAAGTAAAGTAGCATTTAAAAACTTAGAGGAAGTATTTAGAAATGATAAGGAGGAAATGATGAAGAGAATTAAAAAGACCGAGAAGCCTTGATGAAGAAGATAGAGGATGAAAGAAAGGATGATAAAAATGAAGTGACGATGGTAATAGAAGACACTAGACAAGAAGAAAAGATTATTTCCCTTAAACATGCTACCCACATATGGAAGCCAGTAGAAATGAGACAACAAGAATGTATTGAACAACTGATTAGAACCATTATCGAAAATATGAATATAAAGACGTGAAAGTTAACTACCAGCTTGAAAGTTTGCTTAGTTACCATACAGCACTTTATCCTGAAGAAAAATGTAAGCTGCAGGTTAGGAATATCCTCGAAGGAGAATTATGAAGACAAATAGTAACTGTATTCACGTTGCAGAACACACCTGTCACAGACTAACTCACCGGTATGCGAACTTCTTGGAAAGTTTAAGAAATCAAGGAAGAGGGGGAAATTGCAGTGGTCTAGATCAGCGGTTCTTCAACTGTGGTCCGTGGGACCCTCTCAGTGGGTCTGCAAAACCCTCCAGGTGTTCCACAAAGGTTCGGGAAAATACTAATTATGAGTTATGAGAGAATGAAAATTATACAAATTTATGGTGTCTATTTACTGAGGTAAAAGAAATTGAAGTAGATAAGCCGAAAACGTGGACACAACTAAGAATTGCCAGTTCCCACAGCAACAGTGCTCATGTTTTGGCTGAGAACTGCCTGGGGTGGTGCTTGTGGTAGTGGTGGTGGTGGGGTGGAGGACACTTGAATGTTTGGCTTGGATTGCTTTGCACGTGACTTTGCTCCACAGTGTGAACAAACAAAAGCCGCCTTCACAGCTGTTCAGAATCTTGTGATGTTTGTGTCCTCGGAAAGTCTTGTATTACTTCTAAGAATTTTTCTCATCCTTTGGAGTATGTTCTCGAAGAAAGCTGAGTATAAAAGGATTGCAGCGTTCACATCTGAGTCAGTCTATGATTGTTAGCAAAGACTTCTCAGTAATTGCGAGTTGTTTCTGTTCGAGCCTTTGCATATTGTCCGGTAACAGTAAAGTTACTTCTCGATATTTTTGTGGTGAATTTTATGCTTGTGACTTCTGACCTAAGATAGACCGCTGGCTGAATTTCAAACGAAAAAGTGCAGATTCCGATGATGAGGGTGCATCGAGTTCGAAGCAATGTGAACCTACCAGTCTTCTTAGAAAGTGGCGCCATTATAGCAAGCAATATCTGTCCATGGGTTTCACGTGTTAAGGCCTAGAAGACAAGCAACTTCCACAGCGTGTGTTATGTTATGACAAATTGTCCGATGAAGCAATGAAACCATCGAAACTGCAAAGGCATCTTGAAACTAAACACAAAGAACACATCACAAAGAACATTGACTTTTTTAGAAGTAAGGAACAGGATCTTCGCGAAAGCGAAAAAATTGTGAAAAGGTCAACAAGTGGGTGCAACAACGAGAATGCTGTGAGGGCGTCATTTGAAGTTTCTCACCTGATAGCAAAAACTGGAAAACCTCACACGATTGCTGAAGAACGTGTATTACCAGCTGCAAAAATCATGGTTTCTGCATTGATCAGTGAAAAAGCTGCCAAAGATCTCTCTTTGATACTGTTGTCAAATGATACCATTAAGAATCAAATCATCAGTTTGTCCAAATATATTAAGGAGCAGTTATTAGAAAGAGTTCGCATGTCCTCCTATTTTGCTTTGCAACCGGATGAATGCACAGACATTACAAACAAAGCAATGCTGATGTGCTACGTTGACAAGTACTTCTCTACGAGCGTGACTTTCCTGTCATCGGCAAGTAAGGACTCTCCTATAGGAACACCACCTTGTCATATTCAAGTATTCAGGATGCTCCTATACGATGGCCTCTTTCCCAAACTGGACATTTTGTGGACATAATTAGAAGGGATATTAATTATATTTTGCTAAATGATTAACGCTGCAAACATTAAAGAAGAATTGGATTTCAGAAGATTACTAAAATTAAAGAATAGTTATTAGAGACCGGATTTATATGCAAAATGCATGTTTCATGTAGCATGCATAAACTTATGGAAAATATTTTTTTATTTCTGACGAACTTGTAAAGTGTCTTTTGAGACCCATATGATAGTGCATAAAAGTGCATATTTTGAGTAAATTTTGTTTTGTATGCATATTTCTTAAACTTTGCAGGATAAGGCATATTTCAAATTTTATTGCTACATACTACCATATTTCATAGTCTATCAAGAGAAAATAGCGTTGAGTTTGTCGCCCACAATCGTTGGTAAATTCACTTTCGACTGCACGGCGATAACCGAATGGTGAACATACCGATTTAATATATATATACACTATAATTTTTATAAAGTTTTTTCAGCATTTTATGTAGCGCTTTTTAAACAACAGCAATCTAGCTCCTTCTGATGCTTTTACAACTGTCAACTAGCGCGAAGCCTTTCTCGCGACTTGGCAACTATGTGGAAAGGGTTTCTGCTGTCAGTATCAAAGGAGTTTAAGAATGTGTAAGTGTTATTTTGTGTTCTGTTAAACATGCCACCTGAAAAATCAAGTAAGGCGGTATTGTTGCGCAAATACGAACCAGAATTTGGAAGTAGTGTATTTACAGAAGGTGGGTCAGTTTTGTTCTGTGTGGTGTGCGAAAAGAGAGTTTCAGCAGAGAAGAAATTTCAAGTTACTCAACGTGTCAATACAGCCCTTCAGAGAAGATTGCGCAGTAAACAACAACTGCTTACTACCGTATCCACTAATTCAACATCTGAATGCACAGTAAGTGATACATTCTATGTAGATCTGTGTTCTGCATTTTTGAGTGCTAATATTCCTTTGTGGAAACTGAGCAATGCACATCTACAAGGTTTCCTTGAAAAGTACATGGGAAAGAAGGTGCCAGATGAATCAACGCCACTTAAAAACTATGTGCCTGTTTGTTTTAATGAGGTCATGGGAAAAATTCGGGAAGCATTGAAGCACGAGAAAATATGGGTGTCTGTCGATGAGACTATTGACGCGGCAGGACGTTGTGTTTGCAACCCTACTTACTGAATATCGAGGTGGTTGAGAAAGTGAATCATTCCATAATTGCCAAATTCTTTAACGATTCGTTAACTTTGTTGTGGCCAGATCACATCCAGTATGACAATGTGTTACTGTTTGTTACTGATGCAGCCCCGTACATTGTCTAAACAGCATCTGGTTTGAAAGTGTTGTATCCTAAATTAGTCCATCTGACTTGTCTTTCACACGGTCTTCATTGCATAGCAGAAATAATCAGATACCAATACCCGGAAGTAGATGCACTTGTATCACATGTAAAGAAAGTATTTGGGAAAGCTCCTTCGTGAGTACGTCTCTTTCGCGAACTGGCGAAAAATGTTCCGTTACCTATGCAAACGGTTATCACACGACGGGGCTCGTGGCTAGAAGCTGTGACACATTATGCAAAAAATTTCAATGAAGTGAAGGTAGTCATAGACTCAATACAACCAGAAGATGCAGCTGCTATTTGTGTGTCACAGAAATGTTTCTCTAGAAGTGGCATTGAGAACGAAATTAAGTACATACACAACCACTTCTCGAGTACACCTGCAATTATTACACAGTGAGAGTCCCATAATAATCCTTTGCAGCATTTACTGTTCTTGTTGGGCGAAGTATCGCAAACTCTGTCCAGTGAAACTCACGGTGTTGCCAAAATAGCGTCGGAAAAACTTCGCCAAGTATTAGACAAAAATCCTGGGTACAGAACAATCTGTGACATTGCATGTGTACTGAATGGTGAAATGTGGACTTGGAAGAGGACCTAACACAGGAGGAAGATTGGTGTGTCTCACATGCACCAGTGACTTCTGCTGATGTAGAAAGGAATTCTCGATCTACAAAACGTTTCTCACTGATAAACGCAGAGGGTTTACAGAATAAAACCTAAGGAAGACGTTCATTGCAACAGAGGTCATTAAGGTAAGATGTTTGGAAAATAAAAATAATTGTATATTTTTCATGCATATCTTAGTGCATATTTTTGATATTTTTCGTGCATATTTGCATGCATATTTTGCTGTTTGTTTGTGAATGGAAATCTGGGCTCTAGTTATTAGATAATATTTATGAATTATGAAAATCCAGATAGGTAAAAGTCCAAATTATTGCCTTAGCAACGCTCAGACAGTTGAAAGCTACATAGCAACCGAATCAACAAAGTCCTGCTGTAAAAGTGCAGAAATTTGACAGAAACAACGAGACATAACCCGTGTGTTCTCCGCTCCAACAGTTCCTCCAACTGGGTGTAAATCCATTGGACGAAGACTTCGCTGTCTGAGGATAACATCAGAAACCTGGAAGGGAGAGAAGTCTTTACCTAAACCCAACCAGGATCTTTCGTTTGATAATCACTAGCAGAGTCAGCAATAAGGCAACCCAGGTACCTAATTCTCACTGCTAACAAGATTTTTAGTCTTTCCACAGGAGTCAGCAGCACCAAGGTAATTTACCAGTATTACATAAGCTGGTGCTATCAAAATACTGAATTGATTAGAAAAAGCAGCGACACAATACAAAATTATCGTGAAAAATAATCTGATAATAGAATCCAATCTGTTCGAGGATGGAATGGATAGATTCTGACCTGTATCTCTGGCAACGGACTAGGTGTTACCTCAGTCTTAAGAAAACCAGTCCGATATAAGAAAGAACGATACGTGTGGTGTCCAAAGGAGCTGGATGTAGGTACGTGACAGGGAACGGAATTTCTGGCAACCATGACAGGACCCGATCAGATCCACTTATGTTAAAGGACTGATCAGATTCAGATAGACGAATCAGATCCAAGTGAAGGAAAAGATGGAAAGAAGCTTAAGAAGCTCTGCCAAGCCAGCAAAAGACACAAAGCTTGGCTATTCTGAAACTGAGCGCATAAATCCAGATCTGGTTAAATGCTCTAGATGTGAACAGAGAGTTCCCAGAATTTCTAGTGCCAATGCACAAAGGACAGAAGAGTTCCTTTGCGATGCATGCCTAGATGAGTTGACAGCACCAACTGGTCCAATTGCTGAAGACAGCAGAGATATATCGATAGTTCAATCAGGTACTGAAGTGTTCCTGAAATCTTGAGTAGGGATACTGAGGATCTGCCTCCTGTGCTGATAAAGCAGACCAGTGAAGATGGCAAGGAAAATATACCTAGAACATACTCTCCTGACATGACAACCCTCCTGCTTTTGTTGATGGAAACCATTAGATTAGATGTAGAGAAAGGAGAACAAAAGGAAAGAGAAAGGGAGAGAGAACAACAAAGGAGGCAGATGGAAGTAGAAAGAGAAAGGGAAAGAGAGCAAGGAGAGGAAGAAAGAGATGAGCGTTGATTGCAATTAATCTCTTCTATAAGAAATAACTGTCGAGCAGAGATCCAAGAACAAAAGGAATCCTTCTAGTTTTTTGGACTTTTAACCACAGTTGTTTTTTAAAAGAGATTTACCTACGTTTCGGAGGCTGAATTTGCCTCTGTCTTCAGGGTAGCGTGTAGTCTGTTAGGTCACATTAATTGTTTGCGTAGGAGGATTATTCTTGGTGGCCTAGGCTCCACCGCGTCTGTCGGTCACAAGGACCTTTATATACAAAATAATTGCCAGGTAAGATTATGAGTGGCCCAGGCAATCTTACCTGGCAATTATTTTGTATATAGAGGTCCTTGTGACCGTCAGACGCGGTGGAGCCTAGGCCACCAAGAATAATCCTCCTAGGCAACCATTTATGTGACCTAACAGACTACATGCTACCCTGAAGACGGAGGCAGATACAGCCTCCGAAACGTAGGTAAATCTCTTTTAAAAAATAACAGTGGTTAAAAGTCCAAAAAACTAGAATGAATAAATCACCACTGATTAGCTACAAAAAAGGAATTCTGCGAGGCAGGAAGAAAAGGCCAAGATATCAGGATAACTGATTTAGAAAAGAAGAAAGAAATACATGCAGCAGAATCGATAAGCTTGAAAGTAGAATTGACAAAAACCATGCCTGCATTGAAAATGCTGAAAACTTGACAAAGGAAAACCAAAGGGAATTTAGGACATTAAAAGAGCAAGTAGCAGATTTGAAGGAGCTACATTCAAATGGACTACTGAATGCTTTAAACAAGAAATTCATCAGAGATGAAGAAGCGGATGATTCAGCCTCTGCATTATCAGAAATACATCCTATACCCAGAAGGTACGAAGAGGAACATTTCTATCCTACGATCGAGAGATCAGAAGGAAGAAATTGTGACACACTAAGCCTAAGTCCAGGATGTTGGATATTAATTCACTGACTAAATTCAATGGTGAGATTGATACAACTTCAGCAGAGAGATATTTAAAGGAATTATGCAATAGTCTGGAAATGATGTGTATCCCTCCAGAATACACACTAAAGATAATACCTTTCCTAATGATTGGCCGAGCAAAATCATGGTACATAGCTAATGAGAAAAAATGGCTAACTTTTGAACACTTCTGCTCGGATTTCAAGAAGCACTTTGCTTCTCGAGAAGCTAAACTACGAGAGTTACAGGTGCTAAGAAACCGTAGATATCAATGAAGTGGAAACAACAGCATGGAAGACTATTGTTGGGAAGTGTATACGTCTCACTGCAATCTATTTGGTCTAGGAATTAATTCGTGCGGTTGTTACGCACACATTGAAGCTGTAGTTCAAACACAAAATACATAAATACCTTAAGAAAAATATTGTCCATCGCGAGCCACCACTTTCGCCATCAGTCAGAGACCCATTTTTCGATATCTTCTGAAGAAGTGAACCGCTGTCCAATCAAATCGTTATTCATGCAATCAAACAAGTAGTAGTCCGAAGGAGCAACATCTGGTGAATACGGCGGGTGGGGTAAAACTTCCCATCCGACATTTTCTAAATAGGTTTTGACCGGTTTTGCGACATGTGGGCGAGCGTTATCATGTTGAAAAATAAGTTTATCTTGTCTGTTCTCCCATTCTGGTCGTTTCCTGGCCAGAGCTTGCTTCAAACGCATTAATTGTCGTCAATAACGTTCTCCATTAATAGTTTCACCCGGTTGCAGCAGCTCATAGTACACCACACCTTTCATATCCCACCATATGCACAGCATAACCTTTGCACAGTGAATATCTCGTTTCGGTTGTGATGGACCTGGTTCACCTGGCTTCACCCAGGCCTTTTTTCGTTTCAGGTTCTCGTAATGGATCCACTTCTCATCACCAGTAACAATGCGATGCAAAAACCCCTTTCTTTTCTGTCTTTGAAGCAGCAATTCGCAAATGGTTTTTCGTCTTTCAACGTCTCTGTCTTTCAATTCATGTGGAACCCAATGTGACATCTTTTGAATCATTCCGACGGCTTTGAGGTGTTTGGAAACTGTTGTTTGATCAACGCCTAATGCTTCTGCAAGTTCTTCCTGCGTTTGACATGAATCCTGATCGAGCAATCCTCTCAATTCTTCGTCTTCAAATTTTTTTGGCTGTCCAGGTTGCTCTTGGTCTTCCAGGCTGAAATCACCACTTCTAAACCGTGCAAACCACTTCTGACACGTTCGCTCAGCTAGCGCATGGTCACCATACACTTTCACCAAAATACGATGACTTTTGGTAGCACTTCTCTGCATGTTAAAGTAATGAAGCAGAATACCCCGCAAAAACACTTTATCTGGCACGAACTGCGCCATGTTCAGTTGACTACAAAATGCTGTTGTTGACGCGTCCATCAACTGCCCTATACTACGAACGATGCGCGCTGACAGGAGTTTTCAACGCATGTGTGGATACACGGAACTGTGGGACGATACGCTCGTTACACCATCTCTTGTCCAGGTGCACGAATTAATTCCTAGACCAAATAGTAGAAAATATTGATCAGATGGAGATCATAAATCTGATTACGGGACAACTGCTGCTGAGAGTGAGACAATTGATTTTAACCCGAGATCCTGTCAATATTGAACAGCTAGCTTCATTCCTAGGCAGATACGAAGCAAATGAATTAGCAGAATGGGGAACTAACAGACTTGAAGAGAAGAAGTCCAACCAACCCCTAGTTAGACAAACTACTACTACTGCTAATGCTGACAGACGCAACGCAAATAATCTGAATCCTCAGCAAAACGATGGACAGTCAAGAGGGAATCCGTATCAGAAGAATAAATGGTTCAATCAAAACCAGAACTCTCGATGGGATAATCAGAACATACGCTGCAAAAGTGATAGTAGCTGCCAGACTGAGGGAGAAACTCTCATTGCCAGTTGTCAGATGAATCCCTGAGCTCCTCCATGGGAAGCACATTGCAGCAAACAAACAAATTTAAACTCAAGGAAGTTGTAGAGAGATCTCTCGACTCTACAACTAACGAAGATGTGTCTACAGGAGAACAGGAAGACTCTAACCTTGCAGTAGAGGGAGACTTACAAGTTCTCACTTTGGACCTTAACACCTCCCAAGGAGAAGAATTAACCACTACATGGTTCAATGAAAATATCATCAGAAGACCAGAAATATCAGCAGAGGTCTTAGGAATAAAAATAAATTGTACTCTTGACACTGGCAGTGAATGCACTGTAATGAATTTCAAAACCTGGAGTCAACGAAGGGAGAAAAATACCAGGACGTAAACTGCAGAAATGTCCTGAAATTAAGTTAAGAGATTTTGCAGGCAGAGAAAGGACGAATATTAGGATGCAGGAAAATCGAATGGAAATTTGGAAGCGGAACTCATCTTTGGACATCAGAAGATACAAGGTTAAGTTGGACACTGGCAAAGACAAAATTTATCTAACCATGCAAGGCCACGAAATAGCAGAATCGCTCTTGCCACATTGCCCAGAAGGACCTGTGCATCCAACCAAGGATAAGGTTGCCACCATAAATTATGTCCTGCCTAAGAAAGAGTTAGTTGCAGATCAGTGGACCGCTACGGAGAAAAATATTCAGTCAGAAGCTAATAGTCCAGAGTTGCTTACAAAGCCTGAAAGGGAGAGACTATGTTGAAGATCCCTATTCTTCATGAAGCCTAGTGTCGTTCAACACACCAGATGCTGCACGTTGCCTAGCTCTGCAGAGTACGTCATTACAAACCTCAATTCCTTTAAGTCTAAAAGGATGAGGTTCAAGATAATCCAACGATGCAAATATCGCAGGTTGAACTCTGTACTGATGATAGAAGAACCAGCAGCCGAGAAGATTCAAATCAGACCATTACGGGAAAAAGCCATACAAGAAGAAGTTCCTTACAATGGATCCAGCGGGGTAGAAAGAAGACTTAGCTGTGGTGGAATCATTTCATAGTAAACATGATGGACTGCACGATGGATTCCTGTTCCAGACAAGTACAAGACACAACAACATCAGCGTTGCAGAAGGACGGTACAATCATCATAAGACTTACTCCCATAAGAAGTTGAAATACTACTGGAATAGAGTAACTCTATGGTTATAACACAACTATATATTGTTCAAGTTAATGATTGCTGTTATTCAATTAATGTGATGTTTACTGTTTTTAATTGAATATTGTTTTTCAGTTGCTTTAATGCTTGCAAGTGTTATGAAAAAAAGAAGAAGAAAAATGAAAAAATATATAAAAGTTATAAGGAAGAAAATAAAAAAAAGAGATATAAAGAAGATGAAAAAATAACAAAATAAAAGTTTTTCCATTAAATCATATACAAAACTTTCATTTTGAATTTGTGGGAAACACCATGACAGGTACCTCTCTACGAGCGTGACTTTCCTGTCATCAGCAAGTAAGGACTCTCCTATAGGAACACCATCTTATTGTATTCAAGTATTCAGCATGCTCCTATATGAGGGCCTCTTTCCCAAACTGGACATTTTGTGGACATAATTAGAAGGGATATTAATTATATTTTGCTAAATAATTAGTGCTGCAAATATTAAATAAGAATGTGATTTCAGAAGATTACTAAAAATTAAAGAATAGTTATGATATATTACTTACGAATTATGAAAAGCCAGGAAGGCAAAAGTCCAAATTATCGCCTTAGCAACAACCTTCAGACAGTTGAAAGCTACATACAGAGTTCCCACACACCTGGAAAACCTGGAAATCTCAGGGAATTTGAAAAAAAATACAAATCTCAGAGAAATCTCAGGGAAAATCTTGTAATTGATTAATGGTTCCCAATGAAGCAAAACTGAGGGATTATAATATGCTCCTGTCTGTTGATAATCCAGGCTGTTGTAGCATTTCTCTTTCAGCAAGGAACTCGTATCTGTTTGTCTGTGTCTTGTTTTTAAATGTGATTCCAGGGCTGGTGACCAAGTGCATACCCTCATAAATTTTGCGCTTTTTAAAATTTAGTTAGCCGATTTCGAGCTTTTACATGACGTAAAATATATTTCAAGATGTGGAAAACGCAAAATAAAGATAACCTGATGTCCAAAGTTACCCAGTGTTCATCTGATTTCCCTTATTAGGGAGTAGTTTTAAGGTTTTCTTCCTTCTTTTTTTTTTACAAAATAGTATAAAAATGGAGTGTCCTGTTTAGGGAAATATTTATTTTCTGCCATCTTTTGTGTACAGTATTGTTGATTGTGTATTTACTGCATTTAAAACAGAATTTTAAATATTTACTTACTAGTGCCATATATGAATTATGTAATGTTCATAAATACTTGTTAATATTTTAAGTTTTTGATCATGTTCAACTATTGTTATAGTCATGACATGACATGTGAATTTTTACATGCCTCCAAAGCTCACATATGTGTAAAATGGAATTACTTGTAGGACCAGCAGATCTACATTAATATCATGTAGTGAAATAGTTTTCTAAACAGATATGCCAGAAATGGAATATCATGAGGTGAAGGCCAGTCGAATGGTGTATACTTAACCCCCCATCACACTTGCACTTGCAACTGTCACTAACTTACCATTATGTACCAGCATTCCTCACTTCTTCATCTTAGATTAGGCTTATTTTGGAGCACTGTTAAGTTGGTTTTGATTTTATCACATGGCAATGCATATGTGGAAAGTGGGTTTTCTGTAAATAATCAGGTTTTAATAGAAAACTTGAAAGAAGAGTCTGTTGTGGCTATTCGGCAAGTTTATGATGCAGTGAAAGTGGTAGGAGGAGTGTCAAATGTAGAAGTAAGCAAAGATCCAGAGTGTTAAAGGTGCACGTATTAGATATGAAGAAGCATTGGAGAAGATGAGAAGATGAGAAAGAAATGTGATCACAAAGAAGACAAAAGGAAATAAATGAAACATCAAGCAAGTGAGATCCGTGCTTTTCAAGCCAAACAACAAAAGATGCAAGAAGAAGCACAGGCTATTTCAGAACAATTAAAAAAATTTGAAGCTTCTGAGAAGTAAAGTTTCTTAATTTGCTGTATCAGACATTAAGTACATTTCTTGTTTTATATTTCAGTCTCAGTAACTTATTATTCTTCTTTAAATCGATACTAATAATTGTCACTTCATTTTTATATGTTTTAAAAATTCCAATAATTTGTTTGTCTTAACTATTATTGTACGCATTACAGATTAATTGATATTGTATCCATTTATAAACATGTATGAAAAGTGTGAAAATATTTCAATGTTCTATATCAGATATGTTGGAAATTGTTTCCGAGTTGTTTAAAGTTCTAGAAAACTGATCATCTTTGTTCTTAATTACATGCAAAGAAGTGTAATTTTATTTTATTATTGAACTAGTTTTGTTATTTGCATCAGAAATCAACAGTAATAAAGAATGCGAGGATGGTATGGCTATGAGGGGAAATGGAGGAGGTCATTGTGAAATTATAGTAGTCATTTACTGTGCATTCAATACTCTGGAAAAAATATGAGGATTCTGGAAAACTCAGGGAAAATGGATTTGGAGTTTGCGTGGGAACCCTGTACATAACAACCAAATCAACAAACTCGTTCTATAAAAGCGTGGAAATTTGACAGAAACAATGAGACATATGGGGTCTTAACCTGTGTGTTCTCAGCTCCAACAGTCCTGCCAACTGGGTCTTAACCCATTGGACGAAGACTTCGCTGTCTGAGGATCACATCGGAAACCTGGAAGGGAGAGAAGTCTTTACCTAAACCCAACCAGGATCTTTCGTTTGATAATCACCAGCAGAGTCAGCAATTAGGCAACCCAGGGTCTTAACCCAGGTACCAAGGAAATTTACGTAAGCTACGTACGTTCTTGGAATAGCAGTATTACATAAGCTGGTGATATCAAAATACCGAATTGATTAGAAAAAGCAGTGACACAATACAAAGTTATCGTGAAAAATAATCCGATAATAGAATACAATCTGTTCGAGGATAGAATGGATAGATTCCGACTTGTATCTCTGGCAATGGACTAGGTGTTACCTCAGTCTTAAGAAAACCAGTCCGATATAAAAAGGTAACGGTACCTGTGGTGTCAAAAAGAGCCGGCCACGGGTACGTGACAACGTTAGGTATGAACATCTCAATGGTGTTTACAAGGACTTACTCTTCATCTCCTATTTGACGCACGCTACAGAAGTTTTTGCCAGCTTAAACGCGATTATATTATCTCATAATATGGACTGGTTGAAATGTGTTGGAGTTAGCACAGATGGAGCACGAGCAATGTTGGGAAGACTTACTGGACTTGCAGCATGAATAAAGGAAATCGCACTGTCGGCAATATGGTTCCATTGCTGATTACACAGGGATGCACTAGTGGCCAAGAAGATACCAGAAGAGCTTCAACAGACCTTAAATGAATCAGTGAAAATTGTCAATTTCATAAAAAACAAGTCACTGAATTCAAGGCTTTTTGAGCAGCTCTGCAAAGAAATGGACAGTGAATATCATCAACCTTTGCTTTACTGTGAAGTTCGCTGGCTGTCATGAGGTAAAGTTTTGTCTCGATTCTGGGAATTAAGAGACGAAATGAGAATATTTCTCTTGGATAAGCAATTTCATCTCAGCGATCGTTTTAATGATTTTTCCTGGTTAGTCACGTTAGCATACTTATCAGATATCTTCATCCATTTAAATAATCTGAACTTAAGTCTTCAAGGAGAAAAAACAACCATCTCTTTAGTTGAAGACAAGATCGAAGCAATGATCAAAAAGTTGGAGTTGTGGTGTCAGCGTATAGACCTTTCCAAACTTCTCAAATTTTCTTCGTTCCACAGAAGAAGAGTTGTCAGAGAACGACAAGTCACTCTTCGCACAACATTTGAAACACTTGAAGCAGTCGTTCAGAAAATATTTTCCTGTGGCTGATGCAAGCAAAAATTGGATCAAGGATACATTTTCAGTTAGCGTGCTTGAAGTAGAAGGGCTTACAGAAGCAGAAGAAGGTAACAACGGATGGTGCTCTGAAAATGCAGTTCAAAGAAAAGACACTTACAAACTTTTGGGCTTACTTACAGGATGATTTTCCTGGACTATCAAACAAGGCCATGAAAGTATTAATGCCTTTCGTAACAACCTACTTATGTGAAAAATCATTCTCTGCTCTCATCTATCTTAAAAACAAGTACAGAAACCATTTGGAAAATGTAGAATTAGAACTTAGGATTCAGGTTTCTACCATTAAGCCTGATATATCACGACTTGTCAGTGAAATGCAGCATCATCCCTCTCACAGGAAATAAGATTAACAAGTAGTGTTGTGTCATGTCTTGTTAGTATTCTTTATTAATACAAAAATTGTATTTTATATACTTTTGATTAATTGAATGTAATTGCTTCAATTAACATTACACTAAAATGCAAATAAAAATAAAATGTTGGCGTTCATTTAATTTTCCCTTCCTTAAATGAAAAACTAAATATGCTGACCAAGGCAGTAATTAATTTTATTAAAAACATAAACTAAACGTAACGTTTCAACCTTCTAGCAAGGTCTTCTTCAGACTCTGTATCAAGTACAAAAGTAACAAGATACAAAAACAGGGCATTATATATATACACACACAAACATTACTCCCTCCAGACTATTTAGAAAGTTGTTTGGAACTTTCTAGCAGGTGACTTTCACTTGCCAACTTTACTTTCACCTAAAAGGCTAAACACAATTACTTCCATATAGAATGTGGTTGGACTTTTAATCTCACGCTCTTCTCCCTTCATTTTTCTTCCTTCTCCTCTCCTCTTTCTCTGTTGTCCTTTCCACTCTTTCTAACATCTTCTTCCATTCTTTGTTTAACTTCAGTCCCCCATTTCAGTTCATTGTGTCTTCTTCACCTGTCTTCTCTATTTCCTTGGCTTTCTTCCATTTTCTCACTAGCATTCTCTTCTCCCTTCCTATCTGCTTAGCCTCATCCCACTCTGTGTCATGTCCTGTTTCTCTCGTGTGTTTAAATATTGCATTTTTCTCTCTCTCAAGTCGTACATCATCCCTATGTTGTTTCAACCTGTCTTTCAGCCTCTTTTTCGTTTCTCCTATGTACACACTCTGACATTCTTTACATTTCACTTCGTAGATAATCCCTTCCTCTTCCTCTTCTCTGTTTTCCTTTTTCTTGTTAGCATTCCTCGCTATTCCTAAGATGCTTCTCCCTCCCTTCCTGTAAGTTTTAATTCCCGCTTTCCTAAGCACTTTGCATATCTTTTCTGTGGTCTTCCCCATACTCCTTATTCCAAACCTTCTCTCTTTTTCTTTCTCTTCCTCTTTTTCTTTCTCTTCCAATTCTTCCCTGCCCATTTTCTTCCTTCTTCTGTTTATGTCCAGTCTATCCTGCTTCTCATAGCCATTCTTTTCCAGCTGTTTCCATAGGCTATTTATTTTGCCTTCTTTTTCACATTCTTTCATGCATATTTTCTTTTTTTTGATTCTGTCCTCCATATTCTTTATAAAATTTCTTTTTGTCACCTCACTTACATCACTTCTTTTGTGGCAGAATACCCCTGCTGCACACTTCTTCTGATGCCAAGCGGTTTCAATCTCTTGTCCTCTCTTCCTTTTCATCAATATATCTAGATAGCTTAGCTTGTCTTCTTCTTCTATTTCAAGTTCCAATAATATCCCTCTTTCTTCATCTTGAATTTCTTTGGCATAAATGTCAAGCTGCCTCTTCGTTCCCTTCCATATGCCAAAACAGTCGTCCACATATCTGCAAAACAGAATTATTTTGTCACCTCCCTTTTCTATCACTTTCTTTTCCCATTCATTCATAACCAATTCAGCCAATGCTGGGCTTAGACTGGAACCTATATTTAGTCCTTCACTCATTAACATTATTTTATCTCCCATTATACTGTAACCGTTATTCCAAATGGTTTCCAGAGCCTTCACTACCCTTTCACTATCCCATTCTCCTATAATTTCTTGTCCCATTCTCTTTTTAATAATGTCCAAAACGTGTCCCCTCTTGATGCTCGGGAACATACTTTTCACGTCTAAGCTAAACATTGTCGTCTTCATCTCATTTAACTTAAGTCCTTTTCTGAGGTCTACTACTTGTTCACTGTTCTTAACTGCTCTGCTTTCTTGCTGTGTTACTAACACGTCAATAACTTTCTTTAATTTATTTTCTAAGGGTTCCAACATATTGTTTCTGCAGTTCATTACTGGTCTTAACTTTATCTCCTCTTTGTGTATCTTTGGAAAGCCTTTCAAACTTGGTAGTCTTCCTGTCTCTTTTATGCATTTCTTGAATCCTCTCCTCCTACTGTCTTTTATGATTCTTTCTTTTATAGTTTGTTCTTCTCCTGTTCCACAAATCTCCTCATATCTATTTTCTTTTAGGTCTTCAAACTTCCTCTCGTACCATTCTCTTTCCATCACCAGGGAACGAAGAGGCAGCTTGACATTTTTGCCAAAGAAATTCAAGATGAAGAAAGAGGGATATTATTGGAACTTGAAATAGAAGAAGAAGACAAGCTAAGCTATCTAGATATATTGATGAAAAGGAAGAGAGGACAAGAGATTGAAACCGCTTGGCATCAGAAGAAGTGTGCAGCAGGGGTATTCTGCCACAAAAGAAGTGATGTAAGTGAGGTGACAAAAAGAAATTTTATAAAGAATATGGAGGACAGAATCAAAAAAAGAAAATATGCATGAAAGAATGTGAAAAAGAAGGCAAAATAAATAGCCTATGGAAACAGCTGGAAAAGAATGGCTATGAGAAGCAGGATAGACTGGACATAAACAGAAGAAGGAAGAAAATGGGCAGGGAAGAATTGGAAGAGAAAGAAAAAGAGGAAGAGAAAGAAAAAGAGAGAAGGTTTGGAATAAGGAGTATGGGGAAGACCACAGAAAAGATATGCAAAGTGCTTAGGAAAGCGGGAATTAAAACTTACAGGAAGGGAGGGAGAAGCATCTTAGGAATAGCGAGGAATGCTAACAAGAAAAAGGAAAACAGAGAAGAGGAAGAGGAAGGGATTATCTACGAAGTGAAATGTAAAGAATGTCAGAGTGTGTACATAGGAGAAACGAAAAAGAGTCTGAAAGACAGGTTGAAACAACATAGGGATGATGTACGACTTGAGAGAGAGAAAAATGCAATATTTAAACACACGAGAGAAACAGGACATGACACAGAGTGGGATGAGGCTAAGCAGATAGGAAGGGAGAAGAGAATGCTAGTGAGAAAATGGAAGAAAGCCAAGGAAATAGAGAAGACAGGTGAAGAAGACACAATGAACTGGAATGGGGGACTGAAGTTAAACAAAGAATGGAAGAAGATGTTAGAAAGAGTGGAGAGGACAACAGAGAAAGAGTAGAGGAGAAGGAAGAAAAATGAAGGGAGAAGAGCGTGAGATTAAAAGTCTAACCACATTCTATATGGAAGTAATTGTGTTTAGCCTTTTAGGTGAAAGTAAAGTTGGCAAGTGAAAGTCACCTGCTAGAAAGTTCCAAACAACTTTCTAAATAGTCTGGAGGGAGTAATGTTTGTGTGTATATATAATGCCCTGTTTTTGTATCTTGTTACTTTTGTACTTGATACAGAGTCTGAAGAAGACCTTGCTAGAAGGTTGAAACGTTACGTTTAGTTTATGTTTTTAATAAAATAAATTACTGCCTTGGTCAGCATATTTAGTTTTTCATAATCATGGAAACAAGGCTTAATGGTGTTATTCCTTAAATGGTGAAAATCAGTGATGAAACACTAGAAATAAATATGTATGATGCAAATCCCGGGCTTTAAACTTTGAGTTAGTTCTTGGGGGTCCGCGAGGGCGAGTGATCTCTGAAGGGGGTCCGATAAAAGGAAGGAAGAAGAAGATAGTTCAGAAAACAAAAGAAACAGCTTGCAAAGCACTTTATGAGCTAAGCTTGCATGTAAAATGCGTGTTCACAAATTTACATGAAGATATATCTTTTAGTTACATTGTAAAGGTTGAAAGGTATATTCCATCATAACTAATCGTTGAGAGTCCTGCACATTCTTTGAAGAAAATGAATAAAGAAGAGCTTTAAAATACCATCTAATTATTCAAATGATGCTTGGCTTGTGTATATGATGTGGAAAACTTAAATTCCATTTCCTGTAGTAATAATTGTTTCAAGGGCTGATATTAAGTATAACTGGAAGAATAGGAGTTCACATGTTGGTAATTATTTAGTTCCAAGAGGCCAATCTGAGAATAAATGGCCAAGTCGAAAGGAAGAGACAGCCATAGATTGAGTGATAATGGGCCGAGCGGGAACAAATGTATAATTGTATGTGAGACTTCAATGTCAGAATATTTATGTTTAAGCCCAGAACAATTAGAAGTTTAAACCTTAGGAAATGCAAGTGTTTAGGATAGGTACAACTGCATAAAGAGCAAGCCAATAATGATAAGAAGCTATACGATGATGTGGAAAGGATGACGAAAGAAAGAAAAGAAGTTCTATAAAGCGAGAGAACAGAAATAGTTTGAAGATTTGTTTTGATTGAAGAGTAATCAAAGTAGAATCATGTTAAGTTTTCTTGAAGCGAGTTTGAATGCCAGGTTTAGGGTGAAGAGTTCTGAAGTAAGCTCATAGAAGAATCAAGTTTATTTTGTACATTCATGTACATTGCGTCAATTTTCTTGGATTGTATGGGAGGAGAACTTGATACGCCTTGTTAATTTTTACAATATTTAATGTTTTATTTGTTATTTCCACAGTAATATGTTCGATTTATTTGCTTGTTTTAATATTGTTAGTGTTGTTATTAAATTTGTAATTTTGGCTGTATGTTCGTTACACGCAATATCGAAAGCAGAAGTAATTTCCCTTATAATAAAAAAATAGAACTGTCCAATCTTTTCTTGAATCCATTGCCATGACAACAATGCAAAAAAGACTAAAAGTAGTTGGATTTTGCATGAGATGATGTGAATTTTGTGAAAAACGCTGTTATAAAAGAAAAGCCGCAGCTTGTTGAAATGTGATTGTATTTGTGAGTATAGTTGTGTTATTTTGCAGTGAATGTTTAAAGTTAAAAGATTTTATTTAACTTGTACAATGGCAAGAAGCTACTTATTTTTCTAATTACATGTCCTGAGAATGCTCAGTATAGCAATAACATACAGGGGAGTCTCATAAATCTACCGCACAGGAAGATTGGGAATCTACCATGACGTAGTAATTCAGTGGTGCTCACCCAAAAAGGAACGTCACTAGTGTACCACAGATGTTGTTAATTTGTTCGTCCCATGTTAATTTTTGATCCAGTGTTATGCCCAAGAAGATACAGTTTCAATGTGTGCATTGTCTATGCATAGTGTTTATGACTCAAAATCCATGTTTCAGATTGTATTGAGAACTATAAATTTTGTTTTATTGTTGTTTATTATTAATCCATGTGAAGTTAGGTATTGTGCCAGTTGGTTTATGGTGATGAGTGTTTATTTCAAGCTTTCTTGCGTCAATACTCTGGCAAGCACAGTTGTGTCATCTGCATAGGTGGTGATTCTCGTGTTTGGGTATTCTGGTATATGTCGTTTATGTACAGAATAAAGAGCAAGGGCCCCAGGATTGATCCTTGAGGTACACCTATTAACACTTTCCTACTTTCTGATTTAACGTTAGTGACTGTACCATGTATATTGTATCTTATTTGGGTAATTTGCATTCTGTCCTGTAAATAGGATAGGATAAGTTCATGAGCTGTCCCTCTTATTCCTATGTTGCTTAGTTTGACCATAAGCAAATCATGTGTGACCTTATCAAATGCCTTGGAAAGATCTAGATATATAGTGTATTCACTTTTGGTAAATAGCTCGAGTTACCTTGCTATGCTAATGCAGTCACTTGGCTTCTGATTGGATACTTATGCATTTTATAATCTACTTGATCTAAAAGTGAACCAGTCAGATCTCTGCTGTTAACCGATAGCATTAAATCCGAGGCTAACAGGGTACTAAAAAAACTGCTGAAGTTGCTTTCACATCTAATATTGATATTTTTTGTGAGAGGTTAGGTGAGTTTAGAAATATCATTTCCATCTCACCATAACATTTTGTAAGGTGTTGTTGCTCATTTTTCCTTTTTTTTCATTTTACATTGTTGTAAAGGGACCTGCACAGAATTAGCACATTAAAAAGGTAAGGAAAGGCTAAAAACTTCCTCAGAGACAGTGTAAGGGGCCGACTTTTCTCAAAAGCTAAAAACATTTGTTAAAATACTGTCTTCATCTCCCAACATGGAGTATATACAGTTGGGAAGATTAAATATTTGTCTGAGGAGAGTAGGCACATTCAATAAGAATATACTGAACACTGCATACATGACACATAACATTACATACATGCCATAGTGGAGGGTCCAGCCCTTGTATGAGGAGTGCCATGCACCAATGGTGGGCTTAATAGAGTGAAGCTTATTGTCACTCATCATCATTCTCATGATTAACCAAAAGTGGCAGAAAAGCAATCTAAAACAAATATATATATGACGGTCGTTCAAGGAAAAAGTTTCCCTATGTTACAAAAAAAATATTTCTTAAGTTACAGACAAAAATCAAGTTGCACCAAGTAGCATGGTCCTTTCTCAATTTTCAACACAATTTCCAAGGCGGCACAAGCATTTGTCCCATCGTTACACAAGTTTTTGAAAGCCATCTGCAAAAAAATTGTGGTCCAGGAAACGAAGAACACTTTTCCCGGCTGTTTCCATTCCATTCACGTCCGTTTGAATTCTGGAGTGTAGTGATGAACGAAGCTCTCATCCTGAGTCACAATATGGCAGAGAAAGTTGTTCTCTTCATTGTGGTACCGGGTCAGAGAATACAGGCTAAATGTCATACTCGTCGAGAGATGTTCTGCAGAGAGTTGTCCGTGAGACCCAACACGATGAAACCTGACTGACACTGACATTACAGAGTCTCCATAAACAACAACCAGCTTCCTGTGGATGTCGATAGGAGCAAGACCATTTGCCCACTCATACCGGATCACAAAACGAATCTCTTCTTTACTCCACACTGCCAAAACACAGTGTTTCGCCATGACTCGCTACTCCTTATGGCCAGGGCACGTTTCTCACTGCATGACTCACGTTAATCACGTGCCATGCATGCGCGATAGCCCGCACAAACATTACATTGTGTGTAAATGTAGAGGAAAGATGAAAGAACACATTCCTAGTTTCATTTCATTTATCGGGCTCGTACTTTCTCAAAAAAGAAAAGGGAAACCTTTTCCTTGAACGACCCTCGTATTTATAGAAAAAATGAAAAGCTCTCATTGTTATTTATGAATTTGTGCAGAATATTTTGAACCCCTCAAATTGGTATTAAATTTTCCTTATTCTGATAACAACGTGCATATGAAAGTTGTAAGGCTTTTTTGTTTTATAGTGTTCAGAATTGTCCTGCAAATGCAAAACGAAAATACTTTGAAAAAAAATTGCAACATTCTACAAGTATATCAACCACTATTTAAATTTGGAAAAATTAGATTCTTTGTCAAAAAGCTGAAAATGATGAGTTGTTCCATAAAAACTAGATTTGGGATCACAATGATAAAATAAAAGATTATACAAGCATTATAGGCCTACTTCTGTAAGAAATCACAAAAAATTATCAAAAAGTACACTTTGAAGCAAAATGTAATTTCTGTTCATAGTCACCACAGGTGTTCATAGTGACCTCTATTTATGGTACTGAAAACATATTCATTGCTACTGAAATACACAGTTCCACATCACAACATGTGACATCACACATTGATCATTGAGTTAAATTTTATATTCTGTCCTGAATATAAACAAACCCTTGGCATGCTACAGCAAACTTCCTCCACTTTCTTAAAGCACAGTTTACAACTCTGTAGCAAAATTAGCACTTTTTCTTCTCTTATGTGTAGGGTGAACTTACGTCCCATTTTGACCGGGACAGTCCCATTTAGGAGACATGTCCCGGTCGTCCCATCCATATTTTAAAAATCCTCAATATGTTCCATTTTATAAAAATCTAGAAGTTAGCTCGAAAATTAAATCTAATTTGAGACATTTCATGCTAGAAAAGAGTCGATGGAATTTTTAAACTTTTGTCTTCGAAACACTGTTTCAAGTTATTCATAGAAATGTGTTATTTTTTATATTTAGCGTCTCTTATCTCCCACTTTTGGCTAATTGCACATAACAATCCAAATGCTGCAATTTCGTCGAGAAGATTCGGGCAGGCAGCAGTTTACTGTTTTACGGTTTTTATTGTTTAGCGTGGGTTCCGCTATTTCTAGAACGTTGAATAACTATGACAGAGAAGCATACATGTAGTTTCAATGCAGGCCTGCATGAAGAATTTAAATTCCTGTGTCTCAACATAAAATCTGAAGACAATTACTAATTAATTACTGAATGCTAATTGCTAATATATTTTCTAGTTCAGAAGACGAAACAAAACCGTTAGATCAGTGGCAATTTGCAAGAGGAATCGTAACATAACTTAAAAAGAAAATAAAAGAATGGTTTGCTTGTCCAATTAATGGATACAGATGTTTTGGTAAATTAGAAGTGGACCACATAAAGTATGACGTCCTTATGAATGTGGTGAAAATTGTGTTAAGCTTGCCTTGTACATCCACTCTCATTGAGCATGTTTGCTCAATCCTGAACAATATGTGGACAGATGAAAAATCTTGCTTACATGTTTCAACAATGAAGTCTATCTTGCTGGTATGAGTTAACTTTACTGAGAATTGGTGGGGGTTGGGAAAGGGGGAGGGAGAGGGAGAAATTATGAACAGTTCTGGCATTCTTCAACTTTAGCGTAGGCCTACAGAAGGTTGTTTCACGTTGATGGTAACAATTTCGATCACCAGGGAGCAGCACAGAGCAGCCAGAGCCAGTAGGACGAAAGTACTGTGTGTTGACTTTCAAAGACGATGGTTGGTGTGTGAGTGAGTGTTTATATGGCACCAAAAATTCCAGTCTTTTGGGAGGGGTACATCTGTGCCCTTTCCGACGTTGGTTATAGTTATAGCCAAATAATTAAACAGTGCCACATGAAAGCATTCCATGTGTCAGAGAAGGGCATCAATGCAGTGTTGAATCACCATAAAGCTTGCACCGTACCTGTTGCTGGAACCAGTCGAAGTGGGCCTCAGACATATCGGAAGCCCAAGCGTTCCTCCGATGTTGTGCGGAAAGTGAGATCCTTGGTGCGATGTGAAAACCCTGCAACGCAAAGAGTGATTGCACAGGTAGTGCAATCTTTCCCTCCAACTGTAAATCGCATCATAGCCCAAGATTTACAACTTGTGCGGAAGCACAAGGCTGAAGTTCATAAGTTGCGTGCCTCACATATCCAAGAGAGGAAGACCAACAGTCGGAAGCTCTACGAACGCCATCTGGCAGGGGACCGCTGGAAGTATGTGGTGTCCCTGGATGAAGCATGGGTGTATCTGTCGGGATGTGGTAAAAAGGGCCATCTACTATCGTCCACGTGATGCAAGAGGTCGATCTGAGTGGGTACGTGAATGTGCTGAAAGTTTTCCACGCGGGTTCATGGTTGTTGGTGGTTACTGCCATAACGGCAAACATCCACTGCGCAGAGTGGAAAAAAAGGCTAAAATAAATGCAGCCTATTACCAGACGAATATTTTGGAGCCACTTTACAGACATGATATTCCTTCTCTCTATGGCAGCGACACATCTCGTGTTGTCATCCACCAGGACAAGGCTTCCAGTCATATGGCAAAGTCCACGCAGGCATACATGGATCGGATGGCACGTGAAACGGGCATTCATGCAATCCCCTTTACAGACATCCCTGTGAAATCCCCCGATGCCTCTTCCATGGATTTTTGTGGCTTTCCGTTGTTGAAACGAGCCTTGGGAAGCAGACGGCCCCTCACAATTGAGGGTCTTTGGAAAGCTTGTCAGGAGGAATATGATGGTTTGGACCAATGTGTTCTTCAACGCAGTCTCCTCCAATGGAAAGTCTGCTGCAGGGTCAATGCTGCAAGACAGGGGTATCACGTGGAGCACCACCGCTCGTAACGTCACGGTTTTTCTTAAGGTCAGGTGGGTTCTAACTTTGTTACCATGGACGTGAAACGACCTTCTGTAAAAGCAAAGGCTGATAGAGGAGAAACACCATATAAGTCATACTGAGCTCACAAATATTCTTTTGATGGGAGATCATATTTTATTTGTTGTTTATAATGTATCTTTATGTGATCTCTACTTTAATAATAATAATAGTTTTATGATTGCCAATTTTTCAGGAGGAGGTAAACTGACTTCCTTGAGACATCCCATTTTGGATCAAAATATTATGACCACCCTAGGTATTGGAACAACAATTTAGTCTTAGTGAAAGGCATCTTAAAGTAAATGTATGGAACATGTCATATAGGCCTGACCCTGTCACCGAGTGGTTAGCACATCACGCTGCGACGCCAAGGGCCCCGGGTTCGAATCCTGGTCGGGCTTGGTTGTTTGTGAATGTCCATTCATCAATTTCATCATTTCATCACTTATCCCCATCTTCGCAAATTAGCCAAGAGGCACAAAATGTGAAGTAAAATAAACTAAATCAATCAATCAATCATGTCATACAGGTTTCTATGTTCCAATTCAGTCACATGAATCTTATTCTCCTCATGACAACTATTTGTATTTTGTTTTTGTTTATTACATTGAAGAATTCATAATATAATTTTATAAGACTATGATTTCTAAAGTTGTCCATTTATTTTACTTTTTGTAGGAGATAAAACATGGTGAAGCTACATATTAAAAAAGGCGATGAAAGTCAGTTTCTATTCAAAACCACTGTTGATACACCAGTTGAAGAAGTGCTTACGGATGTCACAGTAATATATAATGGAAGACTTAAAATTAGCCGAATAGTTAGCGGTAAGTATTATATTAATGTGTTGTAAAAGTATTATTTTGAAGGTTGTAGTAAGCAGAGGGTAGTAATATTTAGACAATTTTTTTCTGATTTCATCTAGTGTTTACATCAGTGGTCCACAACTTCCTTTAAACATACCTCTGAAGTATGATTTTTTTTTATCCACTTAAAAACAAATTACACAGTGCATACATTTCCATTAGTTCTTTTGAAGGGGGAAGGGAATGTTTTCTACTTTTCTGTTGTTTTATTATTTATCCAATTTCTAAAAGCGAAGAAATTTATGAATGTGTAACTTTTGGAGTTTTTACTGAATTATGTTGAAAGGGATGTTGTAGCTCTTCAAACCAGTGGTGATCATTTTAGAGTTCTCAACCACTAGGTTCATTCTAGGTTTATTGCGAATTTTTGGTGTTACCTCTGTGAGTGATTACTTAATTTGAGAGAGAAATGTAATAGCCCTTTCTTTATGTTTAAGGTGGGAGAAGGCATTCACGATTTAATGACTTGGTCAAAGCCTTACACTTAATTTTACACATATCCGGGAAGGCGTGGGGGTGTCCCTTGACTTTGGTTACAAAAGGAGACAGGAATCGCTTATTTCAATGGTTGAGGGAGGAATGATGGCATTTCTTAAGATGTCTTGGAAGGAGGGGGAGGGAGGCACTTACCTAATCCACTGTCCACCATAATCTGCCTTTGCACTCACTTATGTTAGAGTGACACATTCTGTAATGCATATGAAAGCTACTCTAGCAATGTGGCATATGCAGATGAGGCAAGTGTTACAAAGACACAATCCAATCTTTTCCATCTCGATTTCCTTTAGGTCCATCTCAGCGTTATCCCTCCATCTTCGTCTTGGCCTTCCTACAGGTCTCTTACCATTTGATTTCCCAACAAGAATCCTGGAAACTCTTCCCACCTAAGTCTTCTTGATTTAACCATTCTAATAATATCTGGAGATGAATACGAATTATGCAGTTCTAAATTATGTAAACTTCTCCACTCACCTGTCTCCTCATTCCTTTTAGGTGCAAATATTTTTCTAAGGATTTAATTTTCAAATACTCTTAATTTATGTTCCTTTTTCAATGTAAGGGACCAAGTTACAAAGACACAACAAGACTGAATAGCTTTTAAAAGATAAGTGCAAAATTTGTCTTTACGATGTTCAGGAACTTTCCTTACAGATCATTTACCTAGGTATAAAGAGGCCAGGCAACACATAATTAATACAAGAAGTGCTCTGAAGAGCATAGTTGGGAAGTCATGGTTAAATCGGGAATTTTCACTGCATACTATTAAATGTCCCCCAAATATAGAAATCTGATGATGTTAGATTTGGATATTATGGAGGCCATTGAACAGGTCCATGGCTATTTCTATCATGTCATGCACAACTGAATTCTATTTTATAAGGGCATTGAGCAACTTTTGCCTAATCCTGTAATATCATTTCTGTCAGCCATCTCTTTATGACCATGTAGTGATGCCAAATATTTATTTCTTTAATATGCAGAAATGGAACTTTTGGCAGAGCATGGGACCTTCTTGCCTCCGGATATGATAGGCTTAACAGATGAGCAGATAGAAGAATTGCATTTGTTTGATGACCGGGGAGAAAAATGTGTTCCGAGTGGAGGATGGACTTTCAACAAGGATGATATAGGAAGAAGGAATGGCCGCCAGCCCAATGAGAAAATGAGAGAGATTATAAAGAAAACCATTGAAGAAGCAAAAGCATTAGTTTCAAAAGTAAGTATCATTGCAAGTTCACAAGTAGTGTGCATGAAAGTAACTGCAGATTCTAGAATGCTTTAAAGCTTGTTTCACATTAACAATGGTCATTCTTGTTTGAAGCCACAGTCACACCTAAATTTCCAGTGTAAACAAGACTTGTATTACACCACCAAATATTTGACAAATGATGTAAAAACGAGATCATGTATTGAATTTCTTGTAACCACATGTTTTAACATTACAAGGGGGTGACCCTTTCTCAAGACACCCAAATATCAATCTCACTTCCACCTGGACTGCATTTTTGCAGACTAGCGAGCCTCTGGCATCTGGGCTTCTGTCCAGTATAATCCTCTGTGGGGCTTGTGTTGTTTGCTGTCCATATGTTTTGTGATTGTCCCTTCGTCTATTTCATCTTATCACCAATCATACTCATCTTCACAATTAGCCAAAAGTGGCAGAAATGCGAAGTAAAATAAATCAAATCATTCATCCATTCATTTAACAACACGATTTTCATAATTTTACTTCAGATTCATTTTGACGTTCCGATTCCTTGACCCACAAACCAGAAACGTTATCACAGAGTCTCTCCTATCTTTCATCTTCTTCAGTGTTGTATTTTGCACCTACCACTATACTGGTACAGGACAGCACAAAAGGACTTGAAGCTTAGCATTGCTTTCTACATCATTAATTGAGTTTACCAGTCACTAGGGGGGCAAAGACAGTATATTTCCCTTTGTAGGTAAGATTTAGCATAGTGCGGGGGCCAAAGTGGCGAAAACTGGGGGACAGTTGCCCCCTTCTCTGCCCCCCCGCCCCCCTAATCGCCCCCACTGCTGGTCAGTGAAACATGCACATCATCTGTCAATGTAGACTTGGACAAGAATGACAGGGACATTGAAGTCAAAACATGTTAGTAAACAAATGAAGACATTAGCAGTGTTTGAAAAAATCTTCGTCAGAGCTAGGTGCGAGCTCTGAGGATCAGGCACCAGGAAACCACCTACTAGCAATTGTACATACTGTAAGATGCTGAGCTGGCCCCCGTGGAGGTGTGTTTAGCACCGTGCTACGATGCCAGGGGTCCCAGGTTCAAATCCCAGCCTGGGTATGGATGTTTGCAAGTGTCCATTCGTCAATTTCATCATATCACTCATCCCCATCTTCGCAAATTAGCCAAAAGTGACAAAAAAGTGACAAAAAAGTGAAGTAAAAGCAAATCAATCAATCTGTAAGTTGCTGAGCATCACCATATTGACAACATCGCTAAATCATGTGAGAAAATGGGAAAAAGGGGGTTGGGGGACAAAGAGTAAGAAATTGTTACTGATTCTATGGAATGTTCACAACGTAGATAAAAACAATTATTTGCTAACTTATGCTGTACTGCAATTTGAACTTAGAATTTTCAGAATTTCGTACATGCAAACTTAAAAAACTGCAATATTGCAGCAAGAGATCACAGTCGCCAGGCTGAAATTTTTAGTCGCCATGAAAAATTTTTCGAGCCCTGGACATTACTTTACTTATATTGGTAATTTTTTACAAAGTATGTTGTGTTAAACTAACTTTTCACCTTTTGTATAGTATATCTTCTTGACTTGGTCACAAATGCAAGTTATTCTGTTTTCATTTTCATAATGGAATATAAAAAGAACAATTTAATCTTGAAAAATAATAAATGTTATTACAAAACAAATTATTTTTGTAACAAAATGGACACATTTATGCAAAAAACCTTCCCGATATTTCTGAAACATATACCATCTTAGGTATCTAGATGGCTCAATTGTATTAGTAAATCTCAAACATTAATAAATGATTATAGTGAATTATTAACAAAATATTACATTGAGGTTTGAAGCCGTATGAATTTTATTTTCATTAATGTTGCTACTTACTGTTATTGTCAGGCCATGTTAATTTGCTAACAGAGTACCTAATGAATACATGAAAATTAAGTAGAGTGCAATTTTGTAATTATTGTTTAATTTATTTGCAGAAACAGATTGAAGCTGGAGTTTCCCTTACCCAAAGAACAATTAAACAGGCTTTAGATATTCTCCGAGGGGCTGTTATGATTGTGTACCCAATGAATTTACCACCTCATGACCCTATTCGCCATGAATTTGAAAATATCGAGGATCTAAGTGGCACTCATTCATCTTTAGAGGTGAGAACTAAAGTTATGAGCCTTTTCTTTATCTACACTGCAACTTTACCAGTGGTAGTATTATTTCGAGGGCAGCTGAAAAGTTCTTGGTCTGACCAAGAAGTCTGGTCTGCAAAAAACTGCTCTGATGCTGCTTTATCCTCTGAATCCTTGCGAAATTTCTGTGTCCTTGAAGGTTGGGAAATAGGTAATAGTCAAAAGGAGCAAGGTCTGGTGAGTAGGGTGGATGGTCCATGCATTTGCAATAGTCAGTGTCTTCCCAGTCGTGTGTGACGGAGCATTGTCCTACAAAACAGAATATCTTTGCAGATTATTCTCCACCACAGTTCCTTCAGTAACTGGAAGAAAAGAAAAATTAAAAAGAAAATGACCTGCAATTTGGCACATTGTGCTAGGAAATCTCTTTCTCTCTCTCTCTACAGGGACGTTGACAAAATTGCAGATATTGTGGAAAGGCCACAAACTTTTCAGCCCCCTCATAATTCGAATAGAAATACATGAGATCTTATTATAAGCTAACAGCAAGATATCTGGGAGGAATAAAAAAATAATTGAATGGTATTGTTAGTGTATAAAGTTGCGATGGAAGCAGTTTGGATAAAAATCATGATTTCTATTTAAAAAATAATTTTGTTATTTTTTAAAATTTAAATCAATTTTTATTTTTTAATTTTTTAAAAATGCTTAAAATTGCTTGTATGTTTTTGGCACCATATATATTTTTTAAAGAAAGGTTTTTTCTAGTAAAATACTTGAACAGTTTGATTAAACCAAATAAAAAATGTACAAATATACAGTTTTCTGTTTCTGATGCTGTCCCTACTATAGAAATGTTTATTTAGAGTGTTAATGAAACTATAAAAATTTCAGTAACTTTTATTCCAGTGAAAATAAAACATTCTGGATGTACTCTACAATTGTAACTTAACACTAGAACCGTGGAAGGGGTAATTTTGACCGCTGTTGAATTTCAAATTGCTGTAAAGATGTTAATATATTTTCGAATCATCTGAAATTCCTTGACTTATGTCCTTTTTACGTTGAGAATATATTTTTGATTTAAAAATTTTAAAAATAAATGTATTATGTAGTTATTAATCGAAATACCTCCAACCGCGGGAGCGGTCAAAATGACCGCTGTGCATTACCCTCCATTTTTTTTATGCAAAGGTAAACAGAAAAATGCAAACCTCCTTTCGGGAGATGTATTACAAAATTCGCCTTCAAGTTACTGCCACCTGGTGTGTCATTTATTAGATTTATCACTAGGTGGCAGCAGCTTACAGGTGAATGTTCAATCTCTTTGATTAAGCTGAATAGGGAGTTGCGAAACTTTGCAAGCACTGTCTTTGTTTGTCGTCTTTTCTTGATATTTGTTTCTCACACACGTGAGTGATTATTGTGCTCTAAAAATGGCTGAACGTGGACTATCAGCTGAAGATATATCAAAGTATTTAGACTCAATTCAGGAAAATAGATGCTGACAATTCCGATGGAGGTGAAAATGAAGAGGATTCCGATTTTGTTCCACTAGAACAAGACATTGAATTGAACCATTCGTCAGAAGATGAAGAAAACGAAGCAGCACCTTTTTGTACAGTTCATTGGGGAGCAAAAAGAAAAACTACAGTGTCTCCAGGTGAGTCTCCTTTTCTATCTGGAATAAAATACAGTGCTAAAGATGGAAGCGAATGGACTGTAATTGATGGCCATGTAAATGTTCCTAGTAGGCATCCAGCACATAATGTTTTACAAGAAAAGCCTGGCCCGTCAGAATTTGCTAAACGAAATATCCTTGAAGGGAAGGTTTCAAGTGCATGGGGTCTTTTTGTGAATGAGAGGATGCTTCGTCACATAAAATCCTGCACTAAAGAAGAAACTCATCGTCAAACTAGAGGAAATGATTGGTCTGTTACATTACAGGAACTTGATTCATTTATCACAATTTTGTATGCTCGCAGAACACATTGTGCGAAAAGTCTTGAATTAGACAGTTTGTGGGACACTACCTGGGCACCACCATTATTTCGTGAAATAATGCGATATCTGTGCTTTGATCATAAAACAACAAGGTCCGAAAGCATAAAAAGTGACAAGTTTGCGCATGTGTCCGAAATATGGAATTGTTTTATTGAAAATTGTGGCATAAATTACATACCAGGAGCATACATCACTAGATGAACAGCTATTTCCTACAAAAGTTAGGTGTAGATTTGTGCAATACATGACAAATAAACCAGACAAGTTCGGCATTAAATTCTGGCTTGCAGTTGATGTCGACAGTAAGTACCTGATAAATAGTTTCCCTTATTAGGTAAAGATGAAGATCGCCCAGCACATCAGCCTGTTGCAGAATATGTTGTACTTCGCTTGATGGAACCCTTTGTTGGAAAAGGAAGAAATGTCACAACAGATAATTTCTTTACGTCAAGTAAACTCGCTGAAACCCTGAAAGCTAATAACATTACTTTGGTAGGAACAATAAGACGTTCAAGAAAAGAAGTACCTCAGCAGGTAAAATAATCTCGTCTAGAACAGTATTCTACAGTTCTGAGTAGTGCTGACAGCACACTCACTGTACCAAGGAAAATGAAACAAAAACGTTCTAATTCTCAGTTCCATGCATTCAAACATGTGTATTGGTGGTGGTCTAAAGAAACTCCCTGAAACTGTCAGCTTTTAAAGCAGCACAAAGTTTGGTGTAGATGTAGTCGATCAGATGGCTCGTAAATTTTCCGTAAAAGCAGCATCACGAAGATGGCCAGTTCATGTATTCTACAACATTTTGGACCTAGCCGCTCTCAATGCATATATTTTGTACAAGAGTACAACTGGCAAAAATTTTGGTCGTCACATGTTCCTGATGAAACTTTCTGAAGAACTCCGAGAAGGAAACAACAGAATCCCACAGGCCAATCCACAGATTGTCTCCTATGAGCCTCCAGGAAAACGACAGCGTCGATAGTGCCAGACATCCAAATGCAGAAACAAGACAGGAGACCTATATGAGCAGTGTGGAAAAGCAGTATGTGGATAATTTGTAAAAATTGTTAAAAAAATACTGCACCAATTGCATTGTAGATGATGCCAAATAAGTAAATTTATTGTTATTGCATGAAATAATTTTATTTTTTATTTGTATTCATGTTTGTAAAAACAAGAACGGGGTCATGTATTCATTTCTGTGAAATTAAAGATGTGTACTGAAACAATTA